>NC_052325.1:15880450-16010450 GCF_016432855.1 Salvelinus namaycush
ATAGTAACAGGAAACGAGATCGGACTGGAACAGATCTCTCTCACTGTTTGCCCTTTCTCTCTCTCTTTCTCTCTCTCTCGCTTATTCAATTCAAATGGGCTTCATTGTAATGGGAAACATGTTTACATTGCCAAAGCAAGTGAAATAAAAACAAGTGAGAAGAAACAAATGTAACAACATCACCCAAACACATTGCTCTCAAAAATGTTACAATTTTTTTTTTGACATTTTCAAGTGTTATATTATCAGCTATGTACAGTGTTTTACTAATTTGAAAATAGTCATAGGCACGAATCGTAGAGGAAGATACATAAATACATATTGGATGGAATTCACAATGTTGTTTGTGTGCCACTGTTTCCCTTCTCTTTCTTTTCCTTTTCTCTTCTCTCTCTTTTCTCTCTCGCCCTTTTCTCTCGCTCTTTTTTCTTGCTCCTCTGTCTCTCTCTCTCTGATGACACTCGCTAAAAACACCCGGTGGTTTAATAGTGCGAATCGTGCTCCGCTCCAGCGGTCTGTTTTATAAACGCAGCCCGACCGGCCCTCTCCGGTCTGCCTGCCGCCTGGCTGCGGCCTGATGGATTGCCGTTGAGAGATGTTTGTTGTGGAAACTATTCTTAGCACCAGGGATGGGCGTCGACGTGGTCTGGCTTTTCCTCCTGTTGTACACACACACTGTACACACACACACATACACAACCAGCTCTTCAAAGATGCGCAGCTGGTTCTTTTACTATTCACCTGTGCATTGTAGAGGCGTAGCTGTCAAACATTCCGGCCTTGGACACTGTAAATCATTTACGGCCTAGGCATGGTGGACAGGTAGCATATAGCCTATCCTTATAGACCTACAGAAATGTAGAGAAACCCTCCCTTGACATGAAAAATGTCTAAAGCTGCCATTATCTTTCTCTATCCTAAGAAATATCTAAAACACTTTTTAAATATATAGCCTGTATATTAAATATCTACAGTACCAGTCAAAAGTTTGGACACATCTACATTGTAGAATAGTATTGGAGACATCAACAGCGTAGCCTAGTGGTTGGAGCGTTCGACTAGTAACCGAAAGGTTGCAAGATCGAATCCCCGAGCCGACAAAGCACAAATCTGTCGTTCTGCCCCTGAACAAGGCAGTTAACCCATTGTTCCTAGGCCGTCATTGAAAATAAGAATTTGTTCTTAAACTGACTTGTGTGGTTAAAGAAAGGTAAAAACAACAACACATATGGATTCATGTAGTAACCAAAAAAGTGTTAAACAAATCAAAATATATTTTATTTTATTGCAGCACTCCATCACTCTCCTTCTTGGTCAAAGAGCCCTTACACAGCCTGGAGGTGTGTTGGGTCATTGTCCTGTTGAATAACAAATTATAGTCGGACTAAGAGCAAACCAGATGGGATGGCGTATCGCTGCAGAATGCTGTGGTAGCCATGCTGGTTAAGTGTGAATTTGAAATAAATCACAGATAGTGTCACCAGCAAAGCACCCCCACACCATCACACCTCCTCTTCCATGCTTCACGGTGGGAACCACACATGCAGAGATCATCCTTTCATCTCACAAAGACACGGCTGTTGGAACAAAAAACCTCAAATTTGGACTCATCAGATCAAAGGACAGATTTCCACCGGTCTAATGTCCATTGCTCATGTTTCTTGGCCCAAGCAAGTCTCTTCGTATTATTGCTGTCCTTTAGTAGTGGTTTCTTTGCAGCAATTTGACCATGAAGGCCTGATTCACGCTGTCTCCTCTGAACAGTTGATGTTGAGATGTGTCTGTTACTTGAACTCTGTGAAGCATTTATTTGGGCTGCAATTTCTGAGGCTGGTAACTCTAATGAACTTATCCTCTGCAGCAGAGGTAACTCTGGGTCTTCCTCTCCAGTGGCGGTCCACATGAGAGCCAGTTTCATCATAGAGCTTGATGGATTTTGCGACTGCACTTGAAAAAACTTTCAACGTTCTTCAAATTTTCCGGATTCAAATTTTCCGGATTGACTGACCTTCTTATCTTAAAGTAATGATGGACTGTCATTTCTCTTTGCTTATTTGAGATGTTCTTGGCCTAAAATGGACTTGGTCTTTAAATAGGGCTATCTTTTGTATACCACCCGCACATTGTCACAACACAACTGATTGGCTCAAATGCATTAAGGAAAGACATTCCACAAATTAACTTTTAACAAGGCACACTTGTTAACTGAAATGCATTCCAGGTGACTACCTCATGAAGCTGGTTGAGAGAATGCCAAGAATGTGCAAAGCTGTCATCAAGGCAGAGGGTGGCTATTTGAAGAATCTCAAATCTAAAATGTATTTTGATTTGTTTAACACTTTTTTGGTTACTACATGATTCCATATGTGTTATTTCATAGTTTGATGTCTTTACTATTATTCTAAAATGTAGAAAATAGTACAAATTAAGAAAAACCCTTGAATGAGAAGGTGTGTCCAAACTTTTGACTGCTACTGTACATACTGTATTACCTCAATTACCTCGACTACCTCGTACCCCTGCACATTGAGTCGGTACTGGTACTCCTTGTATATAGCCTTGTTATTATTTTAGTGTCAGAATTTTTTTAGCAAATGTTCTTCTTACTTTTTAACTCTGCGTTGTTGGGAATGGGCTCGTAAGCATTTCGTGTTAAAGTCTACATCTGTTGTATTCGGCGCATGTGACCAATATAATTAGATTTGATTTTGTGTTTTGCAATCTTGTGTTGCCGATCCCTTAAGCTAATTGAACAATCTAAATCTGTAACCCCATACCTACAAGTTTCTTTGTAGGCCCAATGCACTCTGCTGTTTTATGTAGGCTTTTAATGTGGTTTATTGCTTAACATTGTGAGTTTAGGCCTACATGGATGGACCGACGGAGAGCGTCATAGCACCGTTTGGTATTAACTGTCTTGCAGAGCGCTGGTCGGTTGGAGGTGTTTTAAGATGGACTGTCCCATGAGGGGATGACATGCTCTCCGCTACACAGATGTACGGAACGGTTCCCCCGTGGATGAGTCACGAGAGGGCCCAAATGTATGGGATGGTCATGGAGGAGAGGTCAGTTTGCCTTTCCATCCATCCACCTCTCCTCCACCCTCTATTCTCTCCTCTCAACCTCTCCATGTTCCTCAGTTGACATACAATCTGGCTGCACTCTTTTTCTCTTTCCCCTTCCGACTGCTGAATTCAGTCCCCCTGACAAAGTTTTCGGTGAGTGTGTGGAAAAAACAGTGCAAGTGACGATGTGGCAGAACGGGAAAAACAACGATCCCGGCTGTTTGGGCTTGTGGACTTTCTCGGGCCTGATTCTCACACACACAGGGCATAAAGGGTCCGTGCCATCCGGGATGACCGGGCATAAAGCCTGTCACATGCTTGGAAACCGTTCACGCATATATTATGACGACATTTTGCGACGTTTTTGTTCGTTTTGGTGTTCGGCAGGGGCAGGGCCGGCATTATTGGCTTCCTTAGGGGGCCTGGCCCGGCCTACCGTACCTCCTTGCCCGTCCAAATAAAATATAAACATACTGATAATTTATTTCCCGAGACGCCGGTGAAGAAGGATGCAAGGGAAACAGCGCCCCTCTGTCTTGGTATGTGTGGCCCATGTATCTGATGCAGTCTGGAGTACGGCATGTCCCATCCCACCATATAATGATACAATAGAGTGGGCCACCCTGTTCTTCATTCACAATTGGTGATTACAATTTTTTTTAAATTATGTTGTTATAAAAAGAAGCTGTTACCGTGTTCCAAATCATATGCTTTCTGTTTCATAGCTGTTTTAGCGATAGCATATTTGAAATGTATTAATTACACTGTTAGAATGTTGCAGTCACAATTAGCTTGAAGGGGAGTCCCCCTTCGGTAGCCGAAGTCTACACCCCTTCGTCAGTGATTGGTCAACAGAAGTAGTCCTGGTAAGAGTGGGAACTATGGATGGGATTCTTCAATCAAGTGTTTGTTTTCATTCAACGAGAGACTGCTAGTTTTCATGCACATTTTTTTACTTGAGAAATACTGCGCTAAAATCTTAGTTAGTTGTAAAATGATGCGACTAAGACCTCCTTGGCAAAAACGTAAAAATCTATTATAGATTTCTTGATTTATCTTAGATTAATTCAGACTATTCTGAGGAAGTTTATACTGGCTATGTTGTTGCTATGGTGTCTCAAGAGGGACAAACAGTCAGCTTTTTTCTTGTTTTTCAAGCGAATGTCTATAGTTAACTTCTTACGGCTGAAATTCTGTTAACAGGATCGATTTGACAACAGCCAGTGAAAGTGCAGGGCGCCAAGTTCAAACAACAGAAATCTCATAATTTAAATTCCTCAAACATACAAGTATTATACACCGTTTTAAATATAAACTTGTTGTTAATCCCACCACAGTGTCCGATTTCAAAAAGGCTTTACGACGAAAGCATACCATGCGATTGATTATGTTAGGTCAGTGCCTAGTCACATAAAAACACAGCCATTTTTCCAGCCAAAGAGAGGAGTCACAAAAAGCAGAAATAGAGATAAAATTAATCACTAACCTTTGATGATCTTCATCAGATGGCACTCGTAGGACTTCATGTTACACAATACATGTATGTTTTGTTCGATAAAGTTCATATTTATATCCAAAATCTCAGTTTACATTGGCGCGTTATGTTCAGTAATGTTTTGCTTCCAAAACATCCAGTGATTTTGCAGAGAGCCACATCAATTTACAGAAATACTCATCATAAATGTTAATGAAAATACAAGTGTTATGCATGGAATTAAAGATATACTTCTCCTTAATGCAACTGCTGTGTCAGATTTCAAAAAACTTTGCAGCGATAGCACACCATGGAATAATCTGAGTACAGCGCTCAGAGACCAAAACAAGCCATACAGATACCCGCCATGTTGTGGAGTCAACAGAAGTCAGAAATAGCATTATAAATATTCACTTACCTTTGATGATCTTCATCGGAATGCACTCCCAGGAATCCCAGTTCCACAATAAATTGTTGTTTTGTTCGATAAAGTCCATCATTTATGTCCAAATACCTCCTTTTTGTTCGTGCGTTTAGTTCACAAATCCAAATTCACAAGGCGTGAGGTCCAGACGAAAAGGTCCAGACGAAAAGTCAAAACAGTTCCATTACAGTTTGTAGAAACATGTCAAACGATGTATAGAATCAATCTTTAGGATGTTTTTATCATAAATATTCAATAATGTTTAAACCGGACAATTCCTTTTCTTTAGAAATGAAAGGGAACGCAGCTCGCTCTCACGCAGCTCGCTCTCACGCAGCTCGCTCTCACGCAGCTCGCTCTTAGCTCATGGCATTCTGCCAGACCCCTTAGTCAAACAGCTCTTATTCTCTCCCCCTTCACAGTAGAAGCCTGAAACAAGGTTCTAAAGACTGTTGACATCTAGTGGAAGCCTTAGGAAGTGCAATCGGACCAAATTTACACTGTATCTTGGATAGGCAAAGACTTGAAAACCTACAAGCCTCAGATTTCCCACTTCCTGGTTGGATTTTTTCTCCGGTTTTTGCCTGCCATATGAGTTCTGTTATACTCACAGACATCATTCAAACAGTTTTAGAAACTCAGAGTGTTTTCTATCCAAATCTACTAATAATATGCATATCTTAGCTTCTGGACCTGAGTAGCAGGCAGTTTACTCTGGGCACGCTTTTCATCCGAACGTGAAAATAGCGCCCCCAGCCATAAGAAGTTAAAGGGCGTATGCGAGGCACAGACGTTCACTTCGTCTAGCCAAGTTCTTCTGCTAGGAGCAAACAGAACCTAGTATGCGGGCACCTTAAGAGTTTTCAGTTTCATCTCATGCAGATGTTGTTCGGGCAAGCCAGGCAGGCAGGAATCGGTTGTGCTCAAGCCTCTAGGCAAGGAAGAAGAGGGGGAAGGGAGGAGCTGCGCAAGCGAGGGAGAGGGTGATTAATGAGCTTGGGGTCACTGTAATAAAAGCGGCATGCCGGTGGCGAAGCAGCTCGAGCCACAGACGCGTTTCTTTCCAATGATGGAGGAGCCGAGTATCTCTCTCTCTCTCTCTCTCTCTCTCTCTCTCTCTCTCTCTCTCTCTCTCTCTCTCACTCACTCACTCACTCACTCACTCACTCACTCACTCACTCACTCACTCACTCACTCACTCACTCACTCACTCACTGACTCACTGACTCACTGACTCACTGACTGATTTGGCTATATAGGGACTTCTTGCTAGACGCAACCAGCACTTTCACCATACAAAGGTCACAACGAAGGGCGTATTAAGGTCTGACGCTGTGTGTGAGTGTGTGAGTGAGTTTGAGTGTGTGTGAGAGAGCCTGGTTTGGGCCATTTTCTACTGTGTGGGCTAACTGAGAAGAGAACACTTTCCTATTCTGGGTTTTGAAATACATCTTCATGGAGTTTGTTTATTAATTAGTGTGTGTGTGTGTTTGTGTGTGTGTACGATCCAGTGCGCCGTAGCAAAGGTTGAATGGCCTCCCACTGGAGTGGTCTGTGAACTATGATCGTCCCTCGCTTAGCTTGCTGCCAGAATGGAGGGAGAGAAAGAGGGAGGTAGAGAGAGAGGGTCAAGGAGGCTAGAGCGAACAAGTGAAAACGAGTGTGTGGAGAACGTGACTGAATGGCCTGGGCCCCACAATGCACGTTGTTTACTCCCTGGGTAGGCGGGGGGCTGAATTGAGAGCGTGGGGTGGAAGGGGGACTACTTCAGCTGGCGGGTGTGTATTTATGTGTGTGTGTGTGTGAGTGTGTGAGTGTGTGTGTGCGTGTGCGTGTGTGTGTGTGTGGGTCGTGATAGATGTTGCTATAGCAGATACATCACACCCTCTCCCCACCTTTCTGCCCTTCCTTCACCCTCTCTCTCTGTTGTTGTTGCTATTGAAAACTCAAGCCTTTAAGCTTGTCATTAACTAGAGCACTGTCACACCACTGTGTGTGTGTGTGTGTGTGTACAAATTATTCTGACCATGTGTTTTCTCTTTCCAGGAGAGTACCTGTTAGTGATGCGGGGACCCAGAGAAACCTGGATTTAAGAGAAGGCAACCACATCACACAAAGCATGGTGCGTCATCCATGTATAAGATGTGTATTAGTGTTATAACACTGTTTATAATAAGGTTAAGAGACATTAACCATACCCTCATACCTCACACAAGTGAAGTCTTACCGTGTGTATAACATGTTACAGGTGTATAAGGCAAGTGGAAGAGTGGTGTATAGCAAGTTGAAGAGTGGTGTATAACTAGTTGAAGGGTGATGTATAACCAGTTGAATAATGGTGTAAAACTAGTTGAAGTGTGGTGTACAACCAGTTGAAGAGGTATGTATAATCAGTTGAAGAGTGGTGTATAACCAGTTGAAGAGTGGTGTATAACCAGTTGAAGAGGTGTGTATAACCAGTTGAAGTGTGGTGTATAACCAGTTGAATAGTGTTGTATAACCAGTTGAAGAGTGGTGTATAACCAGTTGAAGAGGTGTGTATAACCTTTTGAAGAGTGGTGTATAACTAGTTAAAGTGTGGTGTATAACCAGTTGAAAAGGTGTTTATAACCAGTTGAAAAGGTGTATATAACCAGTTGAAGAGTGGTGTATAACCAGTTGAAGTGTGGTGTATAACCAGTTGAAGAGTGGTGTATATCCAGCTGAAGATTGGTTTATAACCAGCTGAAGAGTGTATACCAGTTGAAGAGGTTTGTATAACCAGTTGAAGAGGTGTGTATAACCAGTTGAAGAGTTGTGTATAACCAGTTGAAAAGTGGTGTATAACCAGTTGAAGAGTGTTGTATAACCTTTTGAAGAGTGGTGTATAACCAGCTGAAGAGTGGTGTGTAACAAGTTGGAGTGTGGTGTATAACCAGTTCAAAAGTGGTGTTTAACCAGGTGAAGAATGGTTTATAACCAGATGAAGAGTGGTGTATAACCAGTTGAAGAGGTGTTTATAACCAGTTGAAATGTGTTGTATATCCACGTGAAATGTGGTGTATACACTTTTGAAGAGTGGTGTATAACCAGCTGAAGAGTGGTGTGTAACAAGTTGGAGTGTGGTGTATAACCAGGTCAAAAGTGGTGTTTAACCAGGTGAAGTATGGTTTATAACCAGTGGAAGAGTGGTTTATAACCAGTTGAAATGTGTTGTATAACCACGTGAAATGTGGTGTATAACCAGTTTGAAATGTGGTGAATAACCAGTTAAAGTTTTGGTGTATAACAAGTTGAAGTGTGGTGTTTAACCAGTTTTTGACCTGTGGTGTATGACCAGTTGAAGAGTGGTGTATAACCAATTGAAGAGATGTGTATATCCAGCTGAATAGTGGTGTATAACCAGTTGAAGAGTGGTGTATAACCAGTTCAAGAAGTGTAGGGTATAACCAGTTGAAGAGTGGCGTTTTACCAGGTGAAGTTTTGTGTATACCCAGGTGAAGTGTGGTGTATAACCAGTTGAATAGTGGTGTTTAACCAGTTGAAGAGGTGTGTATAACCAGTTGAAGAGTGGTGTATCACCAGTTGAAGAGTGGTGTATAACCAGTTCAAGAAGTGTAGGGTATAACCAGTTGAAGAGTGGCGTTTTACCAGGTGTAGTTTTGTGTATACCCAGGTGAAGTGTGGTGTATAACCAGTTGAATAGTGGTGTTTAACCAGTTGAAGATGTGTGTATAACCAGTTGAAGAGTGGTGTATAACCAGCTGAAGAGCTGTGTATATCCAGTTGAGGTGTGGTGTATAACCAGTTGAAGAGGTGTGTACAACCAGTTGAAGAGGTGTGTATAACCAGTTGAAGAGTGGTGTATAACCAGTTGAAGAGGTGGGTAACACCAGTTTAACCAGTTGAAGTGTTTTGTATAAACAGTTGCAGAGGTGTTCATAACCAGTTGACGAGTGGTGTATAACCATTTGAAGAGTGGTGTATAACCAGTTGAAGAGGTGTGTATAACCAGTTGAAAAGTGGTTTATAACCAGTTGAAGGGGGTGTATAACCAGTTGAAGAGGTGTGTATAAACAGTTGAAGTGTGGTGTATAACCAGTTGAAGTGTGGTGAATAACCAGTTGAAGTGTGGTGTATAACCAGTTGAAGTGTGGTGTATAACCAGTTGCAGAGTGGTGTGTAACCGGTTGAAGTGTGTTGTTTAACCAGTTCTTGAAGTGTGTTATATAACCGGTTGAGGAGTTGTGTATAACCAGTTGAAGAGGTGTGTAAAACCAGTTTAGGAGGTGTGTAAAACCAGTTTAAGAGGTGTGTATAACCAGTTGAAGAGGTGTGTATAACCAGTTGAAGAGGTGTGTATAACCAGTTGAAGAGTGCTGTATAACCATTTGAAGAGTGGTGTATAACCAGCCTGAAAGTAGTGTTTTTCAAGTTGAAGATGTGTGTATAACCAGTTGAATTGTGGTGTGTATCCAGTTGAAGAGGTGTGTATAACCTTTTGAAGAGTAGTGTATAACCAGTTGAAGTGTGGTGTATAGCCAGTTGAAATGTGGTGTATAACAAGTTTAAGTGTGGTGTATAACGAGTTGAAAAGTGGTGTTTTACCAGTTGAAGTGTGTTGTTTAACCAGTTGAGGTGTGGTGTATAACCAGTGGAAGAGTTGTGTATAACCAGTTGGAGAGGTGTTTATAACCAGTTGAATTGTGGTGTTTAACCAGTTGAAATGTGGTGTATTACCGGTGGAAGTGTGGTTTTTAACCAGTTGTTGAAGTGTGGTGTATAACCAGTTGTAGAGTGTTGTATAACCAGTTGAAGAGTTGTGTATAACCAGTTTAAGAGGTGTGCATAACCAGTTGAAGAGGTGTGTATAACCCGTTGAAGAGGTGTGTAAAACTAGTTGAAGAGGTGTGTATAACCATTTGAAGAGTGGTGTTTAACCAGTTGAAGAGGTGTGTATAACCAGTTGAAGAGTTGTGTATAACCAGTTGAAGTGTGGTGTATAGCCAGTTGAAATGTGGTGTATAACCAGTTGAAATGTGGTGTGTAACCAGTTGAAGATTTGGTGTATTACCGGTGGAAGTGTGGTTTTTAACCAGTTGTTGAAGTGTGGTGTATAACCAGTTGAAGAGTTGTGTATAACCAGTTGGAGAGGTGTTTATAACCAGTTGAATTGTGGTGTTTAACCAGTTGAAATGTGGTGTATTACCGGTGGAAGTGTGGTTTGTAACCAGTTGTTGAAGTGTGGTGTATAACCAGTTGTAGAGTGTTGTATAACCAGTTGAAGAGTTGTGTATAACCAGTTTAAGAGGTGTGCATAACCAGTTGAAGAGGTGTGTATAACCCGTTGAAGAGGTGTGTAAAACTAGTTGAAGAGGTGTGTATAACCATTTGAAGTGTGGTCTATAACCAGTTGAAGTGTAGTGTATAACCAGTTGAAGAGTTGTGTATAACCAGTTGAAGAGGTGTTTATAACCAGTTGAAGGGGGTGTATAACCAATTGAAGAGATGTGTATATCCAGCTGAATAGTGGTGTATAACCAGTTGAAGAGTGGTGTATAACCAGTTCAAGAAGTGTAGGGTATAACCAGTTGAAGAGTGGCGTTTTACCAGGTGAAGTTTTGTGTATACCCAGGTGAAGTGTGGTGTATAACCAGTTGAATAGTGGTGTTTAACCAGTTGAAGAGGTGTGTATAACCAGTTGAAGAGTGGTGTATAACCAGTTCAAGAAGTGTGGTGTATAACCAGTTGAATAGTGGTGTTTAACCAGTTGAAGATGTGTGTATAACCAGTTGAAGAGTGGTGTATAACCAGCTGAAGAGCTGTGTATATCCAGTTGAGGTGTGGTGTATAACCAGTTGAAGAGGTGTGTACAACCAGTTGAAGAGGTGTGTATAACCAGTTGAAGAGTGGTGTATAACCAGTTGAAGAGGTGGGTAACACCAGTTTAACCAGTTGAAGTGTTTTGTATAAACAGTTGCAGAGGTGTTCATAACCAGTTGACGAGGGGTGTATAACCATTTGAAGAGTGGTGTATAACCAGTTGAAGAGGTGTGTATAACCAGTTGAAAAGTGGTTTATAACCAGTTGAAGGGGGTGTATAACCAGTTGAAGAGGTGTGTATAAACAGTCGAAGTGTGGTGTATAACCAGTTGAAGTGTGGTGAATAACCAGTTGAAGTGTGGTGTATAACCAGTTGAAGTGTGGTGAATAACCAGTTGAAGTGTGGTCTATAACCAGTTGCAGAGTGGTGTGTAACCGGTTGAAGTGTGTTGTTTAACCAGTTCTTGAAGTGTGTTATATAACCGGTTGAGGAGTTGTGTATAACCAGTTGAAGAGGTGTGTGAAACCAGTTTAGGAGGTGTGTAAAACCAGTTTAAGAGGTGTGTATAACCAGTTGAAGAGGTGTGTATAACCAGTTGAAGAGGTGTTTATAACCAGTTAAAGAATGGTGTAAAACCAGTTGAAGAGTGGTGTAAAACCAGTTGAAGTGTGGTGATTAACCAGTTGAAGAGTGGTGTATAACCAGTTGAAGTGTGGTGTTTAACCAGTTTAGGTGTGGTGTTTAACCAGGTGCAGAGTGGTGTATAATCTGTTGAAGGGTGGTGTATAACCCGTTGAAGTGTGTTCTATAACCTGTTGAAGAGGTGTGTATAACCAGTTGAAGAGGTGTGTATAACCAGTTGAAGAGGTGTGTATAACCATTTAAAGTGTGGTGTATAATCAGTTGATGTGTGGTGTATAACCAGTTGAAGTGTGGTGTATAACCAGTTGAAGTGTGGTCTATAACCAGTTGAAGAGGTGTGTGTAACCAGTTGAAGAGGTGTTTATGTAGTTGAAGAGGTGTGTATAACCAGTTGAAGTGGTGTGTATTTCCAGTTGAAGATTGGTGTATAACCAGTTTAAGAGTGGTGTATAACCAGTTGAAGTTTGGTGTATAACCAGTTGAAGTGTGGTGTATATCCATTTGAAATGTGGTGTATAACCATTTGAAAAGTGGTGTATAACCTGTTGAAATTTGGTGTATAACCAGTGGAAGTGTGGTGGTTAACCAGTTGAAGAGGTGTGTATAACCAGTTGAAAAGGTGTGTATAACCAGTTGAAGTTTGGTGTATAACCAGTTACGGTGTGGTGTTTGACCAGTTGAAATGTGGTGTATAACCAGTTGAAGAGGTGTGTATTACCAGTTGAAGTGTGGCGAGTAACCAGTTGAATTGTGGTCTATAACCAGTTTAAGAGTGGTGTATAACCAGTGGAAGTGTGGTGTAAAACCAGTTGAAGAGGTGTGTACAACCAGTTGAAGAGTGGTGTATAACCAGTTGAAGAGGTGTGTATAACCAGTTGAAGAGTGGTGTATAACCAGTTGAAGAGTGGTGTATAACCAGTTGAAGAGGTGTGTTTAACCAGTTGAAGTGTGGTGTATAACCAGTTGAAGTGTGGTGTATAACCTGTTGAAATGTGGTGTGTGACCAGTTGTTGAAGTGTGGTGTCTAACCAATATAAGAGTGGTGTATAACCAGTTGAAGAGGTGTGTATAACCAGTTGAAGAGGTGTGTATTACCAGTTGAAGTGTGGCGAGTAACCAGTTGAAGTGTGGTCTATAACCAGTTTAAGAGTGGTGTATAACCAGTGGAAGTGTGGTGTAAAACCAGTTGAAGAGGTGTGTACAACCAGTTTAAGAGTGGTGTATAACCAGTTGAAGAGTGGTGTATAACCACCTGACGAGTGGTGTATAACCGGTTGAAGAGGTGTGTACAACCAGTTTAAGAGTGGTGTATAACCAGTTGAAGAGGTTTGTATAACCAGTTGAAGAGTGGTGTATAACCAGTTGAAGAGGTGTGTATAACCAGTTGAAGAGGTGTGTATAACCAGTTGAAGAGGTGTGTATAACCAGTTGAAGAGTGGTGTATAACCAGTTGAAGAGTGGTGTATAACCAGTTGAAGAGGTGTGTACAACCAGTTTAAGAGTGGTGTATAACCAGTTGAAGAGTTTTGTATAACCAGTTGAAGAGTTTTGTATAACCAGTTGAGGAGTGGTGTATAACCAGTTGAAGAGTGGTGTATAACCAGTTGAAGAGGTGTGTACAACCAGTTTAAGAGTGGTGTATAACCAGTTGAAGAGGTTTGTATAACCAGTTGAGGAGTGGTGTATAACCAGTTGAAGAGTGGTGTATAACCAGTTGAAGAGGTATGTGTAACCAGTTGAAGAGTGGTGTATAACCAGTTGAAGAGTGGTATCTACCTTTTGTATTACGTGTGTAATATTGTCTATAATCAAATCAAACTTTTTTTATTCAGCACATTTCTTACAGAGGATGCATTTGAAAGTGTTTAATTAACAAATAAAATAATACATGTTGAGAAAGATAATAACTAGACAAATTAAAATAGTAAATCAGTGAACCTTAGAGACTAATGCATTAAAATAAATAATCCAAGAAATTTGAAATGGGATATAACACGTTTATAATTGGTTTAAACCTGTGTTATTTCTCCTGTAGGTGGATGCCAGGCTAACGCCCCTGGCCACCATGGGGCTGGACCGCAATGCCTTGATGCGGGACGGCCTCCGCCATCACGGCAGCGTAGTTTACCCAGGGATCCGAGCGCTGTCGGCCGAGAAGCCCCACGAGGGGTCCACTACCCTCCCCCTCAGCTACAACCGGGACGGCCTTCCAGACCTCCTCTACAAGCCTGACATTTCCATGGACCGGAGCAAGCCTACCAACGGCTACCTGGACCTGTACAAGAGCTCTCCACCAAGCCTCCATAGAGGACCAGAAGGGCTGGACAGGAGAGGTGTGGGACCTGGGGGGGAGAAGCCCTCAGAGCTGGGTCTGGGGGGTGCTGGTGCAGGAGCAGGCGGGTACCTGCGTCTGCCCTGGGGGCTGAGCCGGGGGCTGTACCCCGAGGCGGGCCTCTACCCCTATATGGACTCTTCCAAGTATGCGGCCCTCAGCATGTACAAGGCCCAGTTCCTCAATCAGCCCAGCCCCTACCTGCCCCAGCACCTGGCCTACCAGTCCCTCTGTGCCTCCCAGGGGGGGAACATGAACCCTGCTGCTGCCTCGGCCGCCGAGAGGCTCTACTACATGCCCCCCTACCCCCCGTCCCCCATCTCCTCCTCCCTGGTGGGGTCTCCCATGAGGATCCCAGCGGTGTCGGTGGCCCCCACCTCCATGGTGCACTGCCAGGAGAAGGGATTGAGTGTCGGGTCTCGTGTCCACCACGAGGGGTCTCCGTTTGGGCAGCAGCTTCACCAGCCGCCCCCTCCGCCCCAGCACCTTCTCCCCCCCCACACAGACAGAGACCGAGACAGACCCCCCAGCAGAAGCAATAAGCCCAGTAGACCCCCCTCCAACAAAGGAGCCAGTAACAGCAGTGGTAGTAGTAGTAGTAGTGGTGGTAGCAGTGGTGGGAGTAATACTAATAGTAGTAGCCTTCCTATTGATTCCTCCCCTCGCGCCTCTTCTCGCCTCCCCCAGCCTGCTCCTCCCCTGCCTCCCCCTCACATAGACAGCACCATGGACCTACAGAGGGCAGTCTCTAGAATAGTACCGTTATCTTCCTCCTCTTGTTCCTCTTCCTCTTCCCAGACGATACCTCACTCATTCTATGTGAGCAGCATGGCTCCAGAGCACCCATCCCCTGCCTGGCCCAGCCCCCACAAACCCAGACCCAGAGATGGGGTGTCGGATCACAGGGCTGGAGGATGTGAGAAGAGACCCAGTCAGTGCCCTTCTAAACCATCCTCTGAGCGGCCAGCCCCACTGAACCAGCCCCCGACTACCAAAGACCCAGCAGACCCAAAGCCTCTCGACCTCTCTGGAAGATTGTTGGAGTTAGGCCTGCCTCCTAACAGCTTCCCTGTGAAGATGGAGGCTCTGGGGTCCCCGGGGCCTCGGTACGGACCTCCCCCTAGCCGGGAGCTCCTGAAAGAGACCCTCTCTCTCTCACCCCCCTCCCTACCCTCCCACTCCCACTCAGTGGTCAGCAGCACTTCCTCTAAAGCCCCAGAGAGGCCGGAGATGATCAGCACTTTGCACTCCTCCTGGGTGGTGCCCACCCTTACACCCACCTACACCATTGGGTCTACCCACGCACACCCCCACCCCCCAGCCATGTCCCCATCCCCCAGGCCCAGCCCAGACACCCAAGGGAAAGGCTCCTCTCCATCTGTCATCAAACACAAGGCTCTGGAGAGAGTCCTGCCCCAGCCCCAGCAACGCAGTCCATCCTGCCCCAGGGTAGGAGAGACAAATACTACCCCAATACCTTCCAATCTCAATCCTCCCTCCACAATACCCTTGTCCCCCAAACCCAATAATGATTGGCCCAAACACAGCCCCAGCCAATCAGAAAGTTCCCCCATGGCCGGCCATCTTAGGAACTCCACAGAGAAGCCCCCCAAAGCCCCCAAGAGGGCTGAGACATCCCAGGAGGTGTCTCCATATAATAAACGTCAGTGTCTAGAGAATGCCAATGGGCACCCACCCAGCCACCTCTACCTGCCCCAGAGCGAGGCCTACCTACCTCACAGCATGGTGTACGCCAACCGATACCTGCACTACTCTGTACCCGACGGCATGGCCCTCCACTCTCTCCCTCTGCCAGGGAAGGGCCCTGCCTACCCTCCCCCCATCCTGCTTGGCAGTAACAGCCTTTACCCTTCCCACCTGGCAGCCAAACACCCCTTACCATACCACAGCCACGCTGGGGAGTACCTCACGTACAACTCCCAGGAGATGGCCCACCCTCTGATGCACACACACACAGACTCTAAAGCCCTGGAGCGGGCAGATCAGGGGCCCAAGTCCCGTGGCCAGGGCCAGGACAAACCTAGGGGACTCAAAGAGGATTTTGGTGTATCCCACAGGGGCCGGAGTGATGTGGAGACAGGGGAGGGGTCCCATGTGAAGCGCAATAAAGATGCAGGGGAGTGGGGAGGGAGCCAGCCCAGACCCCTCTCCTCCTCCAGCACCAGTATCCCTTCCAAAGATAGAATCGTCTGCATTGACCTCGTCCACTCCGACACAGATGGAGAGTCCACGCCGGCCGCCAACCAGCCGCCACTCCCTGTCATCGTTCCCATCACCAGGGGCAACCAACACCAGTGTGGCCATGGCGACCAAAGCATGAGGGAAGTGGAGCGGGAGCCAGAACACCAACTGCATCATCATCATCTTCATCACCACCCCAGCCCAAGCTCCACCCTGAGAACTACCCACACAGACAGACAACCAGAGACCCCCTGTATGAGACCCAGGCCCCTCCAGGAGACAGGCTGTCCGGGTGTGGCCTCTAGCCCACCTCAGGGCTCCCCAGGACTGGTTACTCGGGCCGAGGAGAGCCGTGAGGACCAGATCCCTTCCTCAGACCCAATGGACCAGAGGGAGCAGGTCAAAAGCACCCTGCGCTGTGCCCGCACATCTGGGGACCGCAAGACGAGAGACCGGACTCTTGGAGATTGTGACCGCACCGCAGTAGACCGTACAACTGGTGATAGTGGCCGCATGCCTGGCGACCGCACGTCTAGAGATCGCACATCATCTTGCGACCGCACGTCTGGAGAGGAGAGAGAAGAGATGGACAGACGAACCTCCTTCCACCCCATCTATCGCTACATGGACCTGGGGAAGGAAAGAGAAAGAGAAGGAGAGAGCGTTGAAGACACAGAGGAGTCACATGGAGAGGGGGATGAGGACGAGGAGGGTGGACGAAGAGGTTCACGGAGGACCAGTCTGACCAAGAGGATCGCTAACTCTTCAGGCTACGTCGGCGACCGCATCAAATGTGTCACAACCGAGCTGTATGCAGACTCTAGCAAGCTGAGTCGGGAACAGCGCGCCCTGCAGGTGAGTTGAGAGAACTGCGGCGTTAGGTGGGTTAGGGTGGCGGGCAATGGTTGTGGATGTGATGATAAACATGACTCATTTATCTGAAGCCTTTCACAGTTTACATTTCAGTTCCCATGTGGTCCATGCAGGAATCAAACCCCCTACTCTGGTCAATTCTGCCACTCATTCTAGGGGGTCATAGCGGGTCCTTGTAGTTTGGAGAGACAATATGTCTTCATATAGATGTCTTAGATACCTGCTTCCCATATCTGAACTGGGTTGACGGTTAGTCCAGGGTTATAGACTTATCCCAGCCCTTAGCTGTTGCCTCTGAGTTTATGAGTGGACATTTGAAGCCTGTTGACAGTCAGTGATTTAGTACAAGGCCAGTTCAAAGGTTAATCTAGCCCTGTGAGTTGTCTAGGCAACATTGGTTAAGTTGTTAGCGTGCCCTGCTCTGTGTATCTTGCTCCGGGAGAAAGAGAAGGAGAGTGTGTGGGGGGGGGGGGGGGGGGGGGGGGTTCAAAGGCACGTGTTGCTGGGCTTCACATTGTGACAGCGGTAACCTCATGGTTCACCCTGCCTCTTGCTGTGCTTAACCCCAAGGTGAGCCAGAGGGGCTGAAAGGTGGATGGATGGGGTCCCTTGTTGATAAAGCAGCCCCCTCCACCCTTCCAACCACCCCACCCCGGCCTTGTCCAAGGTCACACACCCCTCCCCCAATGACTATTAGTGGATAGCTTCTCACTCACACCTATTGAACATATGAGAACACACACACACATGCCATATACACAAACACTGATTCAGTGCTGCATGATTGAACCCATTCCACCTGGCTGCATTATTTATTGATCATCTACTTTCTACATATTAAAGACCAGTGGTTGTAGTTAGATGACATAAAAACACATGTGTACCATTTCTGGCTAGACACACACACCTCTGATGATGTATCTGAATAGGGCAGAGGCATATTTATGTTACTGGTTGGTTCCACCCGTCTACCCATATGTTGTAAACATGCCTTTGAACCATCTGGTTTGTCTTTAATTGTCATGCTTGCTCATACAGAGCTGGAACACAAAGCTATCAAATGGTAGGTTTCTGGACGTTGTCTATCATCTTAATATGATGTTATATGATGTTATATTATATACCCACAATTTTCCCCCCTCCCCGACTCTAATTTAGAAATAATAATTGTATTGCCTTTCTCTTTGAAAAAAATATATAATTTCAGTTCAGAAAACAAGGGTTTGATAGTTTTTTAATGTGTTTATTGATGTGTTCACTGGTTTGATTTGAGTGTGTGTGTGTGTGTGTGTGTGTGTGTGTGTGTGTGTGTGTGTGTGTGTGTGTGTGTGTGTGTGTGTGTGTGTGTGTGTGTGCTTGGTGGGACTGTGGCTACTAGATGTTGTATGTGTATAAAAGGGGTGCTTAAATCCCAGCTTCCAGGTCTTCAGTACTACTGGTTTTACGTAATAGTAGTTCATTGATTGATTGATTTATTGCCAATGATTGGCCAATCCTTGATTAGAGGGTAGGAAGAAAAACCAGCAGTTCTGCGGACCCAGAGGCCCGGAATTAAGAACGGGGGGTGGAAAGACATGTGGAGAAATTTTAACATACAACATACAATACCTACATGAAATGATGGACAGATATATGGAAATTATGAAAATGATGGACAGATATATTGAAATGATGGACAGATATATTAAAATTATGAAAATGATGGACAGATATATTGAAATGATGAAAATGAAGGACAGATATTAAATGATGGACAGATATATTGAAATGATGAAAATGATGGACAGATATATTGAAATGATGAAAATGATGGACAGATATATTGAAATGATGAAAATGATGGACAGATATATTGAAATGATGAAAATGATGGACAGATATGAAATGATGGACAGATATATTGAGCCCCCGTTCTAATTGCTTAGATGGAAGTCATATCACGAGAGGGGAGTAATATAAGTCGCCCTGCAGCTAACTGGGAGGTCAGTTCTTTACATTTCTCTATCTCACTCTACCCCTCACACACACTTTCTCTCCCCTTCTACCCTCTTTCTGCTCCCTCTTTCTCTTTCTCTGCACTCTATCTTTCTTTCTGTCTTTTTCTCACCTGCTCTGCACTGCGTACTCCTTCTCGCCCTCTCTCTCTCCCCCTCCCTTTCTTTTTTCTCTCTTTCCCCTTCTCTTTCTCTCTCTGTGAGCCTCAGGGCTAGCCGTATGTGTTTCCTAGCTGTGTTCATGTTTCAGGAAGGGAGATGGCAGGAACTAGGGCCTCAGAGCGATCGCATGGACTCACCGTGGCTGACTGCACTAGTCTAACCTAACCATGTCTGGATGTGCCATGCTTGTTCATTTATCTCTCTCTTTGTTCTGTTTTGTTTTGGCCTCCTTTTTTGACACAATGTGATCTTGTTGTTTGCTTCGGTAGTCGTTCAGCCCAGATTGAGGTTTAGAGAGGTGTGTGCGGCGGAGGCTAGACGGTTAGTGGGTTTCATGGCTGTTTTCTCTGTGTGTGTCTCTCTGTGTATGTCGTGTGTGTGTGTGTGTGTGTGTGTGTGTGTGTGTGTGTGTGTGTGTGTGTGTGTGTGTGTGTGTGTGTGTGTGTGTGTGTGTGTGTGTGTGTGTGTGTGTGTGTGTGTGTGTGTGTGTGTTTAGCGGGCGATGATGCGGTTCTCGGAGCTGGAGCTGAAGGAGAAGGAGTGCGGGGGGGTGTGTGTGTCTGCAGCGGTAGCAGGACAGGAGTTGGCAGACCGCCAGCGGAGAGAAAGAGAGTGGGAACACTGCCAACACACCGCCAGGCAGGGAGAGAGGGAGGGTGAGTAACCCAATGCACACACACACACACACACACACACACACACACACACACACACACACACACACACACACACACACACACACACACACACACACACACACACACTTACAGCACTCAGCTAGGCAGGGTTTGTTCACAACACACATACACACACACACAGTGAGAGAAAGAGAGAGAGACGTGGAGAGAGTCTTATTTTTAAGGAGCATTTTGTGCTTATCTGTGTAGCGAGAGGAGGGGAGGATGAGATCGAGTGAGTGAGGGGGAGAGCTGAGAGGTTATCCAAGGCAAGTTATAGAGAGGGAAGAGGAATAGTTAGCGAGGGAAAGCGAATGGGAGAGAGGAATGGGAGCTAGAAAGGAATAGAGATTGTGCCAGAGAAAGAGAAGGAGAGAGTGCGAGGGAGGGAAAGAGAGAGGAAGAGGGATGTAGGGGGGGGTTACTTGTGTTGGCGGGGAGCCGAGCTGTGTATTGAAGCGAGCCCTGGACTGACGTGGGAGCCTAATTATGGCAGAGAGAGGGAGAGAAAGGGAGAGCTAGCGTCACGCTCTATGTGGGAAGGGCGTGGCAGGGTCATGGCAGGGGGTGGATGGGGGAGGAGAGAGGGAGAGAAAGGAGTGTTTTTGTCCTAAATAAAAAAAATCCTGGCTTCCTCTTGCCCCCCCCCCCCTCTCACTCTCCCTCTTTCTCTCTGTCTCTCTCTCTCTTTTTTCCCCATAGTGGGAGTGTCGTGTGAACGGTTAGACTTTTAGCTCCACTGACACTCTATACCCCATCAAAGTTTTATAGTCTGTCTTTAGAAGAGAATAAACGTTGGCTGCTGTTTAACAGCCCTTCTCTTTCTCTCTCCTCTCTCTTTCCCTCACTCTCTCATCGCCCACCATCTCTCACCTCTCTCCATGGCTTCTTTCTCCTCCGCTTTCCCCCTTCTCTCCTCTCTTGATCTTCCTCCCTGGTCTAGGTGGAAGGCAGGACTATGGGAACAACAGAGTCCCAGTCCTCCAGAGGTGTGGGGGCCATAGGGAGAGCCTGTACCCAGGGCAGGAGGCCTGGGAGGGGGATAGAGATGGTGCCAGAGAGGGTGAGGGTTGGCGATGTTCACCCCCAGTCCTGGCACTGGCAGACCGGCACCCCCAGGAGAAGGGTGGGCAGGGCATGGTACCCATTAGGAAACACACACACAGCCTACAGAAGGGAGAGGAGGAAGGAGAAAAGACCTCAGAGAAGGCCAGAATGAATTCAGGTGAGTGTGAGGGATGTACTTTTCACTTATCGACCCGTGTCAATGTGGCTCTTACAACCTTTTCTCTCCATCTCATCTTTTTGATCTCAGCTGTCTCTCTCTCATCCCTCTCTCTCTGTCCCTCCTCTCACCCCTCTCTCTCTGTCCCTCCTCTCATCCCTCTCTCTCTGTCCCTCCTCTCATCCCTCTCTCTCTGTCCCTCCTCTCATCCCTCTCTCTCTGTCCCTCCTCTCACCCCCCTCTCTCTGTCCCTCCTCTCATCCCTCTCTCTCTGTCCCTCCTCTCACCCCTCTCTCTCTGTCCCTCCTCTCACCCCCCTCTCTCTGTCCCTCCTCTCATCCCTCTCTCTCTGTCCCTCTTCTCACCTCTCTCACCCCCCTCTCTCTGTCCCTCCTCTCACCCCTCTCTCTCTGTCCCTCCTCTCACCCCTCTCTCTCTGTCCTTCCTCTCACCCCTCTCTCTCTGTCCCTCCTCTCACCCCCCTCTCTCTGTCCCTCCTCTCACCCCCTTCTCTCTCTGTCCCTCCTCTCACCCCTCTCTCTCTGTCCTTCCTCTCACCCCTCTCTCTCTGTCCCTCCTCTCACCCCCCTCTCTCTGTCCCTCCTCTCACCCCTCTCTCTCTGTCCCTCCTCTCACCCTTCTCTCTCTGTCCCTCCTCTCACCCCTCTCTCTCTGTCCCTCCTCTCACCCCCCTCTCTCTGTCCCTCCTCTCACCCCTCTCTCACCCTTCTCTCTCTGTCCCTCCTCTCATCCCTCTCTCTCTGTCCCTCCTCTCATCCCTCTCTCTCTGTCCCTCCTCTCATCCCTCTCTCTCTGTCCCTCCTCTCATCCCTCTCTCTCTGTCCCTCCTCTCACCCCTCTCTCTCTGTCCCTCCTCTCACCCCTCTCTCTCTGTCCCTCCTCTCATCCCTCTCTCTCTGTCCCTCCTCTCATCCCTCTCTCTCTGTCCCGCCCATCACCCCTCTCTCTCTGTCCCTCCTCTCACCCCCTCTCTCTGTCCCTCCTCTCATCCCTCTCTCTCTGTCCCTCCTCTCACCCCTCTCTCTCTGTCCCTCCTCTCACCCCTCTCTCTCTGTCCTTCCTCTCACCCCTCTCTCTCTGTCCCTCCTCTCACCCCTCTCTCTCTGTCCCTCCTCTCACCCCCCTCTCTCTGTCCCTCCTCTCACCCCTCTCTCACCCTTCTCTCTCTGTCCCTCCTCTCATCCCTCTCTCTCTGTCCCTCCTCTCACCCCTCTCTCTTTGTCCCTCCTCTCTGTCCCTCCTCTCATCCCTCTCTCTGTCCCTCCTCTCACCCCCCTCTCTCTGTCCCTCCTCTCATCCCTCTCTCTCTGTCCCTCTTCTCACCCCTCTCTCACCCCCCTCTCTCTGTCCCTCCTCTCACCCCTCTCTCTCTGTCCCTCCTCTCACCCCTCTCCCTCTGTCCCTCCTCTCACCCCTCTCTCTCTGTCCTTCCTCTCACCCCTCTCTCTCTGTCCCTCCTCTCACCCCTCTCTCTCTGTCCCTCCTCTCACCCCTCTCTCTCTGTCCCTCCTCTCACCCCCTCTCTCTGTCCCTCCTCTCACCCCTCTCTCTCTGTCCCTCCTCTCACCCTTCTCTCTCTGTCCCTCCTCTCACTCCTCTCTCTCTGTCCCTCCTCTCACCCCTCTCTCTCTGTCCCTCCTCTCACCCCTCTCTCTCTGTCCCTCCTCTCATCCCTCTCTCTCTGTCCCTCCTCTCACCCCTCTCTCTCTGTCCCTCCTCTCACCCCCCTCTCTCTGTCCCTCCTCTCATCCCTCTCTCTCTGTCCCTCCTCTCACCCCTCTCTCTGTCCCTCCTCTCACCCCTCTCTCTCTGTCCCTCCTCTCATCCCTCTCTCTCTGTCCCTCTTCTCACCCCTCTCTCACCCCCCTCTCTCTGTCCCTCCTCTCACCCCTCTCTCTCTGTCCCTCCTCTCACCCCCCTCTCTCTGTCCCTCCTCTCATCCCTCTCTCTCTGTCCCTCCTCTCACCCCTCTCTCTGTCCCTCCTCTCACCCCTCTCTCTCTGTCCCTCCTCTCATCCCTCTCTCTGTCCCTCTTCTCACCCCTCTCTCTCTGTCCCGCCCATCACCCCTCTCTCTCTGTCCCTCCTCTCACCCCCTTCTCTCTGTCCCTCCTCTCATCCCTCTCTCTCTGTCCCTCCTCTCACCCCTCTCTCACCCCCCTCTCTCTGTCCCTCCTCTCACCCCTCTCTCTCTGTCCCTCCTCTCACCCCTCTCCCTCTGTCCCTCCTCTCACCCCTCTCTCTCTGTCCTTCCTCTCACCCCTCTCTCTCTGTCCCTCCTCTCACCCCTCTCTCTCTGTCCCTCCTCTCACCCCCCTCTCTCTGTCCCTCCTCTCACCCCTCTCTCTCTGTCCCTTCTCTCACCCTTCTCTCTCTGTCCCTCCTCTCACTCCTCTCTCTCTGTCCCTCCTCTCACCCCTCTCTCTCTGTCCCTCCTCTCACCCCTCTCTCTCTGTCCCTCCTCTCATCCCTCTCTCTTTGTCCCTCCTCTCACCCCTCTCTCTCTGTCCCTCCTCTCACCCCCCTCTCTCTGTCCCTCCTCTCATCCCCCTCTCTCTGTCCCTCCTCTCACCCCTCTCTCTCTGTCCCTCCTCTCACCCCTCTCTCTCTGTCCTTCCTCTCACCCCCTTCTCTCTCTGTCCCTCCTCTCACCCCTCTCTCTCTGTCTCTCCTCTCACCCCTCTCTCTCTGTCCCTCCTCTCACCCCTCTCTCTCTGTCCCTCCTCTCATCCCTCTCTCTCTGTCCCTCCTCTCACCCCTCTCTCTCTGTCCTTCCTCTCACCCCTCTCTCTCTGTCCCTCCTCTCATCCCTCTCTCTCTCTGTCCCTCCTCTCACCCCCCTCTCTCTGTCCCTCCTCTCACCCCTCTCTCACCCTTCTCTCTCTGTCCCTCCTCTCATCCCTCTCTCTCTGTCCCTCCTCTCATCCCTCTCTCTCTGTCCCTCCTCTCATCCCTCTCTCTCTGTCCCTCCTCTCATCCCTCTCTCTCTGTCCCTCCTCTCACCCCTCTCTCTCTGTCCTTCCTCTCATCCCTCTCTCTCTGTCCCTCCTCTCATCCCTCTCTCTCTGTCCCGCCCATCACCCCTCTCTCTCTGTCCCTCCTCTCACCCCCCTCTCTCTGTCCCTCCTCTCACCCCCCTCTCTCTCTGTCCCTCCTCTCACCCCTCTCTCTCTGTCCTTCTCTCACCCCCCTCTCTCTGTCCCTCCTCTCACCCCTCTCTCTCTGTCCCTCCTCTCATCCCTCTCTCTCTGTCCCTCCTCTCACTCCTCTCTCTCTGTCCCTCCTCTCACCCCTCTCTCTCTGTCCCTCCTCTCACCCCTCTCTCTCTGTCCCTCCTCTCATCCCTCTCTCTCTGTCCCTCCTCTCACCCCTCTCTCTCTGTCCCTCCTCTCACCCCCCTCTCTCTGTCCCTCCTCTCATCCCTCTCTCTCTGTCCCTCCTCTCACCCCTCTCTCTCTGTCCCTCCTCTCACCCCTCTCTCTCTGTCCTTCCTCTCACCCCTCTCTCTCTCTGTCCCTCCTCTCACCCCTCTCTCTCTGTCTCTCCTCTCACCCCCCTCTCTCTGTCCCTCCTCTCACCCCTCTCTCGCTGTCCCTCCTCTCATCCCTCTCTCTCTGTCCCTCCTCTCACCCCTCTCTCTCTGTCCCTCCTCTCACCCCTCTCTCTCTGTCCCTCCTCTCATCCCTCTCTCTCTGTCCCTCCTCTCATCCCTCTCTCTCTGTCCCTCTTCTCACCTCTCTCTCTCTGTCCCTCCTCTCACCCCTCTCTCTCTGTCCCTCCTCTCATCCCTCTCTCTCTGTCCCTCTTCTCACCCCTCTCTCTCTGTCCCGCCCATCACCCCTCTCTCTCTGTCCCTCCTCTCATCCCCCTCTCTCTGTCCCTCCTCTCACCCCTCTCTCTTTGCCTCATCACCGTAGATGTTCAATCTCTCTTGCTCTGTCTGGCTCTCTCTCCCCCCTCCATCTTTGTTCCCTCTTTCTTTCACCCCCCTGTCTGTTCCAACCCTTTCTCCTTTTTCTCCCACAACTATTGTACTTCATTTCTCTTTCTCTCTGTCCCATCCCTCTCTCTGTGTGGCAGCCAGTTTAGCGAAGATAGAGACCGAGAGAGAGAGGATGCACAAGAGGAGAGGAGAGGAGTGAGAGGAGTGTTTAATCCTGTCTTTGAGTGGAGAGAAGGGAGGGAGCAGAACAGCCATTCTCTATTTTCTTTCAGCAGCGCCGTTCCTCTGCCACCTTCTTCAAAGCTGCTCTTTTCTTTTCAGATCCTTTCTTTCTTCCCTTGTGTGTTTGGGTTTCTGTTCTTTTTCCCCTTTTCTTTTGGCATGTGGTTGCACTCGCTGTCCCAGTGCTGGCAGGCGAGAGGGCTAGTCCTCCCTGGGGCATTTGAGAACCCCCCCACCCCACTTCTCTCTCTTCCCCCCTCTCTCCCTCTCTCTCTTACACACACACACACACACACACACACACACACACACACACACACACACACACACACACACACACACACACACACACATACACACACACACACACACACACACACACACACACACACACACACACAACGGCTTTCCTATGCTTAAAGTGAAGCTTACATGAGGCTTTACAGCTCATCAGCTTGTGAGAGTGGGCACCATGTTTGCCTTTGTGTCTTTTTTGTCTCTATGTGTGTATGTGTGTCCATGCATGCGTGTGTCTGTTTATGTTGCGCTCCTGTGTCTGTATGTGTCCTATTGTGTGTGTGTGTTCTCTGCTAACGTCCACTCTCTGGGTCGGTAGATGCGTGTGTGCTGTGGGGCAGTGAGCAACCTACGGCTCCTGCTACTAATGAGGATGATGATGATGAAGAGGTGAGGAAGCTGAAGGTGTGTATCGAGCTGAAGGGGCTCCGCCTCCGCAAGCCCACCTCTTCCTCCCCCGAGAGGCCAGAGGTCAAAGAGGAGAGGACATGGTCATCACATCACAGCCCCTCCTTCCTGCCCCGGACCCGACCCCCGACACCAACCTGGAGCCCAGCCCATGCCCCGCCCCCTCGGGATAGGAAGTTCAAGGTTGATCCGGAAGTGAAACCTCTGTCACAGAAGCCAGAGATCACAAAAAGCTGGGCCAGAGAGATGCTGGCTAATGGAGATGCTAAACGAGGTAGGCAGTCTGTCTGTCCGTCTGAGTTGTCTGATTCTGATTGTCTCTGTGGGGTTGTAGCCTTGTCGCCAGTGGTAGTGGGCTTTTACTGCTGCTATGTACAGTATGGAGCAGTCTTTACTGTGCAATAAGCTGTTCTATATATTTTGTTGTGTCCTTCGCATCTCCTCAACATCTCCTCTCTGACAGAAGTGTTGAAGCCACAGACAGAAGTTCATCTAGGCTCTCTATGGTTTAGCCTTCAATATCCCTGTGCTTTGTGATGCCACTTCCTCTCTACATTAGCGGTGTAGTCGGCCTGCCTGGGTTCAGGTGCTTTCCCTGCAGAGTGGACAGGAAGCGACATAGGAGGACCCTTCCTGCTGGCTCCAGGGGCCCTGTGAAGGTCTCTTTATGGTATTTAGAGTGTTTAGAGTGTTAGAGAGGCTGTGTCTGTGGTTAAGACTCTACCAGCTAACAACAAACGTTCCTATAACTTTAGAGAACGTTCCTTTAAGAGTATCATTAGGTCATTAACTAACTTTTTTATAGGAATGTTGCAAAAACATTTGTGTCCCCTCCCAAAAAATCATTACACATCACGTCTTGTTGCTTAGCCAATCAATGCTCTGATTAGTGAACCACTGATTCATTCACAGGTCTTTGTCTGTTTGGGATACTCACACAGTGCTTTGTCTGTTTGGGATACTCACACAGTGCTTTGTCTGTTTGGGATACTCACACAGTGCTTTGTCTGTTTGGGATACTCACACAGTGCTTTGTCTGTTTGGGATACTCACACAGTGCTTTGTCTGTTTGGGATACTCACACAGTGCTTTGGAGATAGTGTTTTCACCTTAGATATTTCACACACAGGATTGCATTGTGCATGTTCAATTAATCAGTCATTATTATTCAACATTTCCTCACCTGGGATTTGAACACACAGCTTCTTGGTTCACGGTATTCTGATCTTCCTGCTACACCTCCATGTCCGTGTCAGGTATCAATAAATCGGATTATTCTCTCATCATTGATTTTATTAGCTTATTTCAGCAATTGAAGGACTTTCTGTATAGTCTAATGTTGCTGGGCCATGTTGACCTGTTTTAATGATACTCCTGAATAATTATGATCAATCAAATATTTTCTTGAGTGTACTTTTAACCTTTACCGAACCTCAACCCCGTATCCGGGATCACCCCCCACCCCCCACACACTGATTAGCATAGCTAGCATAGCTTCACAAGTAGATAGTAGCATCTAAATATCATTAAATCACAAGTCCAAGACACCAGATGAAAGATACAGATCTTGTGAATAAAGCCACCATTTCAGATTTTTAAAATGTTTTACAGGGAAGACAAAATATGTAAATCTATTAGCTAAACACGTTAGCAAAATACACCACTATTCTAACTCCATCAGTTTCTTACTCCTTCAGGTGCTATCACCAATTCGGCTCAACTAAGATATTGATAGCCAATAACCTATAAAAAAAACCATCAGATGACAGTCTGATAACATATTCATGGTATAGGATAGTTTTTGTTAGAAAAAAGTGCATATTTCAGGTAGAAATCACAGTTTACAATTGCACCGACCATCACAAATCGACTAGAATTACTAGATAGAGCAACGTGTATGACCAATTTACTCATCATAAAACATTTCATAAAAATAGACAAAGCATAGCAATGGAAAGACCCAGTTCTTGTGATTTCAGACCATATTTCAGATTTTCTAAGCGTTTTTCAGCGAAAACACAATAAATCGATAAGTTAGCATACTACATGTGCAAACGTTACCAGAGCATCGATTCCAGCCAAAGAGCGCTATAACGTCAACATCGCCAAAAGATATTAATTTTTTCACTAACCTTCTCAGAATTCTTCCGATGACACTCCTGTAACATCATTTTACAACATACATATACAGTTTGTTCGAAAAGGTGCATATTTAGCCATACAAAACCGTGGTTACACAATAAAAATACTAGGAAATCAAGCCTCAATATGTCTGACGTCATCTATCAGAGTGATCTAGTTTAATTGAAAGCTAATCATATACTTGACTAAAAAATACAGGGTTGACAGGAATCGAAAGACAAATTAGTTCTTAATGCAACCGCTGATTTACATTTGTAAAATTATCCTTACTTTTCAATACAGGGTTCGCCAAGTGAAGCTACACCAAACAAAATGGCGAAATATGCGTTTAAAATATTTCGACAGAACAACAATTTATCATATTAAATATTGCTTACTATGAGCTGTTCTTCCATCATATTCTTGGGCAATGTATCCTTTCTATGTTATAAACGTCTTTTGGTCGATAGATGTCCTCTGTCCTTCGAAATATCCACTAACGATCGAACGGGACCCAAAAACGTGTCCAAAGTTTCAGAGTGCACAACAAAGAAATTCCTCAAAATCGCACTAAACGGATATAATTTCCTATAAAACGGTTTAAATTAACTACCTTATGATGTTTCTAAGTCCTATATCGAATTAAATTACAGACGGATACATTTCAAGTTGATAACCGAGCCTGTGAAAATGGCGTCCGGAGGTCCCTTCCTGCGTAAGGGCGAGCGTCGAAAGGGGGGCTACTCTCACTCCTTGGTCTTTTATAACCTCTGAGAGCTACGGAGAAGGCCCATTCCACTTCTCATTGGTTACTGACATCCAGGGGAAGGCGGGTGCAGTTCGTGTCGTTCCATAGGATAGACAGAGACCTTAAAAACTGATCTGAAACCAGAGCTTCGCTCTCAGACCTTTCACTGTCTGTCATGGATTTCGCTGTAGAAAGAGTTCTGGGTCACCCACAGACATCATTCCAACTTTGTATGAAACTAGAAAGTGTTTTCTTTCCAATAGAATTAATAATATGCATATTGTACGAGCAAGAATTGAGTACTAGGCAGTTTAATTTGGAGACGACAAAATGCTAATTCGGAACAGCACCCCCTGTAGTCGCAAGAAGTTAACAGAGCTGAGATTTACTTCAGAGTGCATTCACCCTATTGGTTAAACGTATCAAGTGGTTTCAGATCTACACAAGTGCCTAGGGAAGAGGGGTTTGTTCTGGACAGGGCCTAACTATACTGGCCCAATAAGCACGTGCCTGAGGTATATCCCTTATTGGAACAGTGGTAAGGGAATTTGTCATTGGTGCTAGTGGCTTGGGTTTGAGACCTGCAAGGGGAGTTACCTTACTGTCACATTCATAGCAATATATGTTGATGTCATGATTTGGCTACAGTTACAACAGACCTGATCTAAATAAAATGAGTTTCTCATTAGAAGGTGGGAATCTGGAGGATTACGCCTTGCGCACGAATTATAACCACATTTCCACTATCTTTCAAAAATGATCAGTATTTGTTCATTCATATACTGTAGCTTAGCATTTCTCCATTGTCTTCTTGAAATCCACACCACATACCATGTATGTCAAGTGATTCTGTTGCAATTTGTCTGTTTTTCCACATTAAAACTTGGAGATAGAACTCTGTGTTGTGCATTGTTTTGGTATAACTGGCACAATCATTGCTTAAATGGCAAATGTGAGAAAGTGAAGACATGCTACTGTGAATATACACATTTCTGACATTCTGAGAACATGGCAACCTAGGTATGTTTGTATCAGAAGCAACACCAGCACCTGGGCCATGTTCTGGCAACACGTTGGAATGTTCCAGATAGAACTGCAATGTGAGTTGATGTGATTCCTATTCAGAGACATGTTTGTTCTACATGATATATACAAAGATGATAGAGAGTCGTCTTGTAGCTGCTCAGCTATCGAGAATTCTACTGATTTCCATCTTCCAGTTAAAATACTTATTTTAATTCGATCAGATAGGTGTGTTGTAACCTGCACCAATGACCAACACCCTAACCGCTGTCCCAATAAGGGATATCTCTATGGCATTTGCTTAATGCGCCAGTATAGTTAGGCCCTGTCCAGAACAAACCCTAACCCCTCCTCCCGAGGCACTTGTGTAGATCTGAAACCACTTGACATGTGTAAGCAATGTGAATGCATTTTGAAGTAAATCTCATCTCTGTTAAAAGTACTCTCAAGGAACATTTTTATTGATCGTGGTGATTGAGGATTATCAGTAAAACAGGTCAATATGGCCCACCAACATCAGATAACAATACAGAAAGTCCTTACATTTTTTAAATCAATCAATCAAATGAATGATGAGAGAATAGTCAGATTAACTGGTAACTGGCACAGACATGCTGGCGTAGCAGGAAGCTCTGAATGTGTGTGTGTGTGTGTGGGGGGGGGGGGGGGGGGGGTTGTGTGTGTGTGTGTGTGTGTGTGTGAGTGAGTGAGAGTACGTCCTTACATTTTGTGTGTGTGTGTGTGTGAGTGAGTGAGTGAGTGAGTGAGTGAGTGAGTGAGTGAGTGAGTGAGTGAGTGAGTGAGTGAGTGAGTGAGTGAGTGAGTGAGTGAGTGAGTGAGTGAGTGAGTGAGTGAGTGAGTGAGTGAGAGAGCACGTGCACATGCCATTTAGAAATATGGGGGCAGGTGTAGTGTGACTAACGTGTGATGAATGACTGTTTCCCTTCAAGGCCAGTCAAATAGAGAGAGAGAGAAAGACGGAGAGAGAGTGTCAAACTAGGGCTTTCCCCGTGCTCACACCACAGCTGAGATAGTGAGAGATGAATAGACTAAGAAAGAGAGAGGGATTAAATAAGGAGATTAAGAAAGGGTATTACCTGCTGGCTTGATGATTCTGTGGTAACCACAGAGTGTGATTGACAGTGAGGCGTCACCCTACTCCCACCTATTCAATGACAGCACTACGGCAACCACTGTCCTGGGTTAATGAGGCGTAATATTCCACCACTGTGTGTACGGGTGAGTGTGTGTATACGGGTGTGGGTGTGACTGATGTATGTACGTGTGAGTGTATTGGGGGGAGCTTTAAGAGACCGAGATGTTCATCCTCATTAATAAATCAGCAGACGTAGAGAGCTAGTCGAGCTTTACCTCTGCACCCCTGTCCTTCAGTCTCTCTCTCTTTACCTCCGCACCCCTGTCCTTCAGTCTCTCTATCTTTACCTCCGCACCCCTGTCCTTCAGTCTCTCTATCTTTACCTCCGCACCCCTATCCTTCAGTTTCTCTCTCTTTACCTCCGCACCCCTGTCCTTCAGTCTCTCTCTCTTTACCTCCGCACCCCTATCCTTCAGTGTCTCTATCTTTACCTCCGCACCCCTGTCCTTCAGTCTCTCTATCTTTACCTCCGCACCCCTGTCCTTCAGTCTCTCTCTCTTTACCTCCGCACCCCTGTCCTTCAGCCTCTCTCTCTTTCCCTCCGCACCCATGTCCTTCAGCCTCTCTCTCTTTACCCCCGCACCCCTGTCCTTCAGCCTCTCTCTCTTTACCCCCGCACCCCTGTCCTTCAGCCCCTCTCTCTTTACCTCCGCACCCCTGTCCTTCAGTCTCTATCTTTACCTCCGCACCCCTGTCCTTCAGTCTCTCTCTCTTTACCTCCGCACCCCTGTCCTTCAGCCTCTCTCTCTTTCCCTCCGCACCCATGTCCTTCAGCCTCTCTCTCTTTACCCCCGCACCCCTGTCCTTCAGCCTCTCTCTCTTTACCCCCGCACCCCTGTCCTTCAGCCCCTCTCTCTTTACCTCCGCACCCCTGTCCTTCAGTCTCTCTCTCTTTACCTCTGCACCCCTGTCCTTCAGCCTCTCTCTCTTTACCTCTGCACCCCTGTCCTTCAGCCTCTCTCTCTTTACCTCTGCACCCCTGTCCTTCAGCCTCTCTCTCTTTACCTCCGCACCCCTGTCCTTCAGCCTCTCTCTCTTTACCTCCGCACCCCTGTCCTTCAGTCTCTCTCTCTTTACCCCCGCACCCCTGTCCTTCAGTCTCTCTCTCTTTACCTCTGCACCCCTGTCCTTCAGTCTCTCTCTCTTTACCCCCGCACCCCTATCCTTCAGTCTCTCTCTCTTTACCTCTGCACCCCTATCCTTCAGTCTCTCTCTCTTTACCTCTGCACCCCTGTCCTTCAGTCTCTCTCTCTTTCCATCCGCACCCCTGTCCTTCAGTCTCTCTCTCTTTACCTCTGCACCCCTGTCCTTCAGTCTCTCTCTCTTTACCTCCGCACCCCTGTCCTTCAGCCTCTCTCTCTTTACCTCCGCACCCCTGTCCTTCAGTCTCTCTCTCTTTACCCCCGCACCCCTGTCCTTCAGTCTCTCTCTCTTTACCTCTGCACCCCTGTCCTTCAGTCTCTCTCTCTTTACCCCCGCACCCCTATCCTTCAGTCTCTCTCTCTTTACCTCTGCACCCCTATCCTTCAGTCTCTCTCTCTTTACCTCTGCACCCCTGTCCTTCAGTCTCTCTCTCTTTCCATCCGCACCCCTGTCCTTCAGTCTCTCTCTCTTTACCTCTGCACCCCTGTCCTTCAGTCTCTCTCTCTTTACCTCCGCACCCATGTCCTTCAGTCTCTCTCTCTTTACCTCCGCACCCCTGTCCTTCAGTCTCTCTATCTTTACCTCCGCATCCCTGTCCTTCAGTCTCTCTCTCTTTACCTCCGCACCCATGTCCTTCAGTCTCTCTCTCTTTACCTCCGCACCCCTGTCCTTCAGTCTCTCTATCTTTACCTCCGCATCCCTGTCCTTCAGTCTCTCTCTCTTTACCTCCGCACCCCTGTCCTTCAGTCTCTCTCTCTTTACCTCCGCACCCCTGTCCTTCAGTCTCTCTATCTTTACCTCCGCACCCCTGTCCTTCAGTCTCTCTCTCTTTACCTCCGCACCCCTGTCCTTCAGTCTCTCTATCTTTACCTCCGCATCCCTGTCCTTCAGTCTCTCTCTCTTTACCTCCGCACCCATGTCCTTCAGTCTCTCTCTCTTTACCTCCGCACCCCTGTCCTTCAGTCTCTCTATCTTTACCTCCGCACCCATGTCCTTCAGTCTCTCTCTCTTTACCTCCGCACCCCTGTCCTTCAGTCTCTCTCTCTTTACCTCCGCACCCATGTCCTTCAGTCTCTCTCTCTTTACCTCCGCACCCATGTCCTTCAGTCTCTCTCTCTTTACCTCCGCACCCCTGTCCTTCAGTCTCTCTATCTTTACCTCCGCATCCCTGTCCTTCAGTCTCTCTCTCTTTACCTCCGCACCCATGTCCTTCAGTCTCTCTCTCTTTACCTCCGCACCCCTGTCCTTCAGTCTCTCTATCTTTACCTCCGCATCCCTGTCCTTCAGTCTCTCTCTCTTTACCTCCGCACCCCTGTCCTTCAGTCTCTCTCTCTTTACCTCCGCACCCCTGTCCTTCAGTCTCTCTCTCTTTACCTCCGCATCCCTGTCCTTCAGTCTCTCTATCTTTACCTCTGCACCCCTGTCCTTCAGTCTCTCTCTCTTTACCTCTGCACCCCTGTCCTTCAGTCTCTCTATCTTTACCTCTGCACCCCTGTCCTTCAGCCTCTCTCTCTTTCCCTCCGCACCCCTGTCCTTCAGTCTCTCTCTCTTTACCTCTGCACCCCTGTCCTTCAGTCTCTCTATCTTTACCTCTGCACCCATGTCCTTCAGTCTCTCTATCTTTACCTCTGCACCCCTGTCCTTCAGCCTCTCTCTCTTTCCCTCCGCACCCCTGTCCTTCAGTCTCTCTCTCTTTACCTCCGCACCCCTGTCCTTCAGTCTCTCTATCTTTACCTCTGCACCCCTGTCCTTCAGTCTCTCTATCTTTACCTCTGCACCCCTGTCCTTCAGTCTCTCTCTCTTTACCTCCGCACCCCTGTCCTTCAGTCTCTCTCTCTTTACCTCCGCACCCCTGTCCTTCAGTCTCTCTATCTTTACCTCTGCACCCCTGTCCTTCAGCCTCTCTCTCTTTCCCTCCGCACCCCTGTCCTTCAGTCTCTCTATCTTTACCTCTGCACCCCTGTCCTTCAGCCTCTCTCTCTTTCCCTCCGCACCCCTGTCCTTCAGTCTCTCTCTCTTTACCTCCGCACCCCTGTCCTTCAGTCTCTCTCTCTTTCCCTCCGCACCCCTGTCCTTCAGCCTCTCTCTCTTTACCTCCGCACCCATGTCCTTCAGTCTCTCTCTCTTTACCTCCGCACCCCTATCCTTCAGCCTCTCTCTCTTTACCTCCGCACCCCTATCCTTCAGCCTCTCTCTCTTTACCTCCGCACCCCTGTCCTTCAGTCTCTCTCTCTTTACCTCCGCACCCCTATCCTTCAGTCTCTCTCTCTTTACCTCCGCACCCATGTCCTTCAGTCTCTCTCTCTTTACCCCCGCACCCTGTCCTTCAGTCTCTCTCTCTTTACCTCCGCACCCCTATCCTTCAGTCTCTCTCTCTTTACCCCCGCACCCCTGTCCTTCAGTCTCTCTCTCTTTACCTCCGCACCCCTGTCCTTCAGCCTCTCTCTCTTTACCTCCGCACCCCTATCCTTCAGCCTCTCTCTCTTTACCTCCGCACCCCTATCCTTCAGTTTCTCTCTCTTTACCTCCGCACCCCTGTCCTTCAGCCTCTCTCTCTTTACCTCCGCACCCCTATCCTTCAGCCTCTCTCTCTTTACCTCCGCACCCCTATCCTTCAGTTTCTCTCTCTTTACCTCCGCACCCCTGTCCTTCAGCCTCTCTCTCTTTACCTCCGCACCCCTATCCTTCAGCCTCTCTCTCTTTACCTCTGCACCCCTATCCTTCAGTTTCTCTCTCTTTACCTCTGCACCCCTGTCCTTCAGCCTCTCTCTCTTTCCCTCCGCACCCCTGTCCTCCAGTCTCTCTCTCTTTACCTCCGCACCCCTGTCCTTCAGTCTCTCTCTCTTTACCTCCGCACCCCTGTCCTTCAGTCTCTCTCTCTTTACCTCCACACCGCTATCCTTCAGTCTCTATCTTTACCTCCGCACCCCTGTCCTTCAGTCTCTCTCTCTTTACCTCCGCACCCCTTTCCTTCAGTCTCTCTCTTTACCTCCGCACCCCTGTCCTTCAGCCTCTCTCTTTACCTCCGCACCCCTGTCCTTCAGCCTCTCTCTCTTTACCTCCGCACCCCTGTCCTTCAGTCTCTTTCTCTTTACCTCCGCACCCCTGTCCTTCAGTCTCTCTCTTTACCTCCGCACCCCTCTCCTTCAGTCTCTCTCTCTTTACCTCCGCACCCCTGTCCTTCAGCCTCTCTCTTTACCTCCGCACCCCTGTCCTTCAGCCTCTCTCTTTACCTCCGCACCCCTGTCCTTCAGTCTCTCTCTCTTTACCTCCGCACCCCTGTCCTTCAGCCTCTCTCTCTTTACCTCCGCACCCCTGTCCTTCAGTCTCTCTCTCTTTACCTCCGCACCCCTATCCTTCAGCCTCTCTCTTTACCTCTGCACCCCTGTCCTTCAGCCTCTCTCTCTTTACCTCCGCACCCCTGTCCTTCAGCCTCTCTCTCTTTATCTCCGCACCCCTGTCCTTCAGCCTCTCTCTCTTTACCTCCGCACCCCTGTCCTTCAGTCTCTCTCTCTTTACCTCCGCACCCCTGTCCTTCAGCCTCTCTCTCTTTACCTCCGCACCCCTGTCCTTCAGCCTGTCTCTCTTTACCTCCGCACCCCTGTCCTTCAGCCTCTCTCTCTCTCTCTCTCTCTCTCTCTCTTCATCCGTCTCTATATCAGTTTGCAGTCTCTTTGTTTATCTTTTTCTCTTTATTTCTGCTGTTTTTTTATAGTTCACAGTGAATGTCATTCTCTTCTTTTCTAAACGTGCATTCTTTCTCTCCCTCTCTCTCTTTCCTGTAGTTGGACTGCTCCCTTCAACCCAGCAGAGGGACAGATCTGCCCCCCAGGGGCCCCTCATGGGGCAAGGATGTGACTGGGGATCCAAGGAACCCAGGAGAGGAGGGCTGGGGGTGAAGACTGAGGGTCAGTGTCCCCCCCCCTCGGCCCCTGAGCCCCCCACCGAAGACACAGCCTCTCTCAAGCCCCGTCGTCATAGCGACACAGACAAACCCAAGGGCAAGCGACCGTGCAAGACCAAACACATCAGCCAGAGAGAGAGGGAGCAGAGGAGAGAGCTGCTGAACGGTGGCAGCAACCAGCATGGAAGCACTGATCTGGGAGCAGCTTTGGAGGACAAGGTGAGTGTGGTGGAGTCATTGGGGTTTCAGTGTTAACAGGTCTGTTGTCAGATTTAACAGGCTGGAATGGGCCTTGGAGAGACAGTGAGATAAATTACAGAGACAGTGGATCGAGGCCGCAAGAGGAGGGTTGTTCCACCTCAAAAGGCACAATAAAGAGGATTTCCACCCCCACCATCTCAGATTGTTCTGAAATCGTTATTGTAGTTAGAAATAGATACGATTAGAATTCCTGAAACATTATTTTGTTGAAATATAATTTGATCTCTGAGAAATTATGCTAATCGATTTGAACCAATCAGATAATATGCAATAAATATAGTACCCAACATTCGATTTGGATCAAACGTCTTCCTACCAATGAGTAGGACATGAGGAATACATTTAAAAAAAGGTCAAAAACCACCCACGGACCCCATGCCAAAGCCATCCCAACAACCAGTATACAGTATCAGTTCTCTATGTTAGACAAGTAGTATGAAGCTGTGGCTTGCCGTATTGCTTCTCCGTGCTATTTAATGTATTCCCTGTGAATCTGGTGATGTTTTTTTCCCTGTTCAGAGAAATTAGCCATTGAAGTCGCTTGCATTATTTAGCATGAAGTACTGTGAAAGTACCAGGTTTTGACCACTAGATGCTGCTGTTCCTGCTATACCGCCACACTCTTTATCAATTTTGCTGGTCTCGTGCATTTATTAACTAGACCACAACATTTCCTTTGCAATTTTGGGTAGAAAACCAATAGATCTCTCTCATTATGAAAATAAATTGTGTTGTTTACTCACAGTCGCATGGTATCCAATTGCGATCTTGTCTCATCGCTGCCACTCCCCAACGGGCTCGGGAGAGGCGAAGGTTGAGTCATGCGTCCTCAGAAACATGACCCACCAAGCCGTGCTCCTTAACACCTGCTTGCTTAACCCGGAAGCCAGCCGCATCAATGTGTCAGAGGAACACCGTTCAACTGACGACAAAAGTCAGCTTGCAGGCACCTGGCCCGCCACAAAGAGTCGCTAGAGCGTAATGAGCCAAGTAAAGCCCCCCCAGCCAAACCCTCCCCTAAACCGGACGACACTGGGCCAATTGCGCGCCGCCCTATGGGCCTCCCGGTCACGGCCAGTTGTGACACAGCCTGGGAACAAACCCCAGGCTGTAGCGACACTGCAACACTGCGATGCAGTGCCTTAGACCGCTGCGCCACTCAGGAGCAACCCAACTATCCTTGACTAGTCCAACAAGTGGCTGCTCTCTGAGAGGATCATCCCTATGCAATTCTCATATGAAGACTTTTCCTACAAGCCCAAAACTTAGATGGAGAAATGGGCTAGGGACTAAAATGTTGTGCTAACCCTAATAAAATAATGAATTTCATGGCAGTCTTATGTTTTTCAATAAAATGATCAGGAATTAGCTCTATATGTATTGTGATTAGTGACATATAACATTAAACACAACACAACCCAATACCATTACAATTGCAAAACACTATACAGTGTTTTTGGTACTTTTACCATTGAAGACCATTAGAAACCATAACATTGAAACCATTAGATCTGCTGTAGCCTAATGGTTTGCTTGTTCACCAGGAATGACCTAACGGTAACTAATACACACTTTTTTTTAAGGGTATAACCACATACAAAGTGTCCGTATCTTGGACACAGATTAAACTACTTATGGCTGCATCCCGCTAACGGGATCGATATGACAACAGCCAGTGAAAGTGCAGGGCACCAAATTCAAACAACAGAAATCTCATAATTAAAATTCCTCAAACATACATGTGTCTTATATCATTTTAAAGGTAATCTTGTTGTTAATCCCACCAAAGTGTCCGATTTCAATTATGCTTTTCAGCGAAAGCACTACAAACGATTATGTTAGGTCACCACCAAACCACAATAAGCACAGCCATTTTTCCAGCGAAATATAGCAGTCACAAAAAGCAGAAATAGAGATAAAATGAATCCCTAACCTTTGATGATCTTCATCAGATGACACTCATGGGACTTCATGTTACACAATACATGCATGTTTTGTTTGATAAAGTTCATATTTATATCAAAAAATCTGAGTTTACATTGGCGCGTTACATTCACTAGTTCCAAAAACATCAAGTGATTTTGCATAGCCACATCGTTTCAACAGAAATACTCATCATAAATGTAGATGATAATACAAGTTATACACATGGAATTATAGATATACCTCTCCTTAATGCAACCGAGGTGTCAGATTTCAAAAAAACTTTACGGAAAAAGCAAATCATGCAATAATCTGAGACGGCGCTCAGAACATAGCCAAATTAGCCGCCATGTTGGAGTCAACAGAAACCAGAAAATACATGATAAATGTTTCCTTACCTTTGATGAACTTCATCAGAATGCAGTCCTAGGAATCCCAGGTCCACAATAAATGCTTGATTTGTTCGATAATGTCCGTTATTTATGTCCAATTAGCTACTTTGGTTAGCGCGTTTGGTAAACGATTCCAAAGTCACAAAGCGCGTCCACTATAACTTGACGAAATGTCCAAAAGTTCCATAACAGTCAGTAGAAACATGTCAAACGATGTACTGAATCAATCTTTAGAATGTTGTTAACATACATCTTGAATAACGTTCCAACCCGGAGATTTAGATTGACTTCAGTTGAGCGATGGACGTGAACGCACGTGGTCAAAGCATGGTCAGCTCGTGGCAGTGGTGACTAATTCCTGTCTCCTTCGGCCCCCCTTCACATTAGAGTCATCAGACAATGTTCTATTGACTGTTGACATCTAGTGGAAGCCGTAGGAAGTGAAAACTCATCAATATCTCGCTGTAATTTCAATGAGAGCTTGGTTGAAAATCTGCCTCCTCAGAAAAAATCCAAACAGGAAGTGGAACTTCTCAGGTTTTTGCCTGCCATATGAGTTCTGTTATACTCACAGACATAATTCAAACAGTTTTAGAAACTTCAGAGTGGCACCTCTGTGCACCTTTCATCCAAGCTACTCAATACTGCCCCTGCAGCCATAAGAAGTTAAGCGTAAAAGAAGGATTAACTGATTTGCTTTCATGGAGGACTGGCTTGAATTGTGTAGATGACCATACAATTATTTTCATAATAAGCCAAATCTATTGGTTTTGTACCCAAAGTTGAAAAGTAAATGTTGTGATCTATTTAATATACACAAGAGACCAACAACATGTTTAAGAGTGTGGCGGTATAGCAGAAACAGCGGCATCTAGTGGTCAAAACCTGGTACTTTCATACAACTTTATGGTAAATAATGCAAGCGACTTGGATGACTAATTCCTCAGAACAGGGGGAAAAAATATAATCAGAAGGACTACATTACATAGTATGGAGAAACAGTACTCCAAGCCACAGCTTCATACTATTTGTCAAACACAGAGAACTGATACTGTATACTGGCTGTTGGCGTGTGATTGGCATTAAGTGTGGGGGGTCCGTGGTTGGTTTTATAATTTAGGGGGGGATTCCTAATGTCTTAAATCAGATGCTGGGTACAATATTTATTGATTATTATCTGAATCCGATAAATTACATTAAAATTGACCATTTGGGTGCATCAATTAACTTAATTTCCCTGAGATAAAATTGTAATTTCAACAAAATAATGTTTCAGGAATGCCAATCCTACCTGTTTCAAACTACAAACACAATTTCAGAACAATGTGAGATGGTGGGTGTCATGGGTTGCTGAAATGAGATGGAATGACTCAAGAAGGAGTGAAAGAGAAAAGGAGAATAGAGAGACAGAGAGAGAATGAGAGGGAGAATGAGAGGGAGACTGAGAGGGACAATGAGAGAGAGAATGAGAGAGAGAATGAGAGGTAGACTGAGAGGGAGAATGAGAGAGAGAATGAGAGGTAGACTGAGAGGGAGAATGAGAGAGAGAATGAGAGGGAGAATGAGAGGGAGACAGAGAGCGACTGAGAGGGAGAATGAGAGGGAGACTGAGAGGGAGAATGAGAGGGAGACTGAGAGAGAATGAGAGGGAGAATGAGAGAGCGACTGAGAGAGCGACTGAGAGGAGACTGAGTGGGAGACTGAGAGAGCGACTGAGAGGGAGAATGAGAGGGAGACTGAGAGGGAGACTGAGAGAGCTACTGAGAGGGAGAATGAGAGGGAGACTGAGAGAGCGACTGAGAGGGAGAATGAGAGGGAGACTGAGAGAGCGACTGAGAGGGAGAATGAGAGAGAGAATGAGAGGGAGACTGAGAGGGAGACTGAGAGGGAGACTGAGAGGGAGACTGAGAGAGCGACTGAGAGGGAGAATGAGAGGGAGACTGAGAGGGAGACTGAGAGGGAGAATGAGAGGGAGATGAGAGGGAGAATGAGAGGGAGATGAGAGGGAGACTGAGAGGGAGATGAGAGGGAGAATGAGAGGGAGAATGAGAGGGAGAATGAGAGAGAGAATGAGAGGGAGAATGAGAGGGAGAATGAGAGGGAGACTGAAAGGGAGACTGAGAGAGAGGATGAGAGGGCGACTGAGAGGGAGAATGAGAGGGAGACTGAGAGGGAGACTGAGGGAGAATGAGAGGGAGACTGAGAGGGAGACTGAGAGGGAGAATGAGAGGGAGACTGAGAGAGCGAATGAGAGGGAGAATGAGAGGGAGACTGAGAGGGAGACTGAGAGAGCGACTGAGAGGGAGAATGAGAGGGAGACTGAGAGGGAGAATGAGAGGGAGACTGAGAGAGAATGAGAGAGAGAATGAGAGGGAGAATGAGAGAGCGACTGAGAGGGAGAATGAGAGAGCGACTGAGAGGGAGAATGAGAGGAGACTGAGTGGGAGACTGAGAGAGCGACTGAGTGGGAGACTGAGAGAGCGACTGAGAGGGAGAATGAGAGGGAGACTGAGAGGGAGAATGAGAGAGCGACTGAGAGGGAGAATGAGAGGGAGAATGAGAGAGAGACTGAGAGGGAGAATGAGAGGGAGATGAGAGGGAGAATGAGAGGGAGATGAGAGGGAGAATGAGAGGGAGAATGAGAGAGAGAATGAGAGGGAGAATGAGAGGGAGACTGAAAGGGAGACTGAGAGAGAGGATGAGAGAGAGGATGAGAGGGAGAATGAGAGGGAGACTGAGAGGGAGACTGAGGGAGAATGAGAGGGAGAATGAGAGGGAGACTGAGAGGGAGAATGAGAGAGCGAATGAGAGGGAGAATGAGAGGGAGAATGAGAGGGAGACTGAGAGAGCGACTGAGAGGGAGAATGAGAGGGAGACTGAGAGGGAGAATGAGAGGGAGACTGAGAGAGAATGAGAGAGAGAATGAGAGGGAGAATGAGAGAGCGACTGAGAGGGAGAATGAGAGAGCGACTGAGAGGGAGAATGAGAGGAGACTGAGTGGGAGACTGAGAGAGCGACTGAGAGGGAGAATGAGAGGGAGACTGAGAGGGAGACTGAGAGAGCTACTGAGAGGGAGAATGAGAGGGAGACTGAGAGAGCGACTGAGAGGGAGAATGAGAGGGAGACTGAGAGAGCGACTGAGAGGGAGAATGAGAGAGAGAATGAGAGGGAGACTGAGAGGGAGACTGAGAGAGCGACTGAGAGGGAGAATGAGAGGGAGACTGAGAGGGAGACTGAGAGAGCGACTGAGAGAGCGACTGAGAGGGAGAATGAGAGGGAGAATGAGAGGGAGAATGAGAGAGCGACTGAGAGGGAGAATGAGAGGGAGAATGAGAGGGAGAATGAGAGAGAGACTGAGAGGGAGATGAGAGGGAGACTGAGAGGGAGACTGAGAGGGAGACTGAGAGGGAGAATGAGAGGGAGAATGAGAGAGAGAATGAGAGGGAGAATGAGAGGGAGAATGAGAGGGAGACTGAAAGGGAGACTGAGAGAGAGGATGAGAGGGCGACTGAGAGGGAGAATGAGAGGGAGAATGAGAGGGAGACTGAGAGGGAGACTGAGGGAGAATGAGAGGGAGACTGAGAGGGAGACTGAGAGGGAGACTGAGAGGGAGACTGAGAGGGAGACTGAGAGAGCGAATGAGAGGGAGAATGAGAGGGAGACTGAGAGAGCGACTGAGAGGGAGAATGAGAGGGAGACTGAGAGGGAGAATGAGAGAGCGAATGAGAGGGAGAATGAGAGGGAGAATGAGAGGGAGACTGAGAGGGAGACTGAGAGAGCGAATGAGAGGGAGAATGAGAGGGAGACTGAGAGGGAGAATGAGAGGGAGACTGAGAGAGAGAATGAGAGGGAGACTGAGAGGGAGAATGAGAGAGAGAATGAGAGGGAGAATGAGAGGGAAACAGAGAGCGACTGAGAGGGAGAATGAGAGGTGAGACTGAGAGGGAGACTGAGAGGGAGAATGAGAGGGAGACTGAGAGAGCGACTGAGAGGGAGAATGAGAGGGAGAATGAGAGGGAGACTGAGAGGGAGACTGAGAGAGAGAATGAGAGGGAGAATGAGAGGGAGAATGAGAGGGAAACAGAGAGCGACTGAGAGGGAGAATGAGAGGGAGAATGAGAGGGAGAATGAGAGGGAGAATGAGAGGGAGACTGAGAGAGCAACTGAGAGGGAGACTGAGAGAGAATGAGAGGGAGACTGAGAGGGAGACTGAGAGGGAGACTGAGAGGGCGACTGAGAGGGAGAATGAGAGGGAGACTGAGAGGGAGAATGAGAGGGAGACTGAGAGAGAATGAGAGGGAGAATGAGAGAGCGACTGAGAGAGCGACTGAGAGGAGACTGAGTGGGAGACTGAGAGAGCGACTGAGAGGGAGAATGAGAGGGAGACTGAGAGGGAGACTGAGAGAGCTACTGAGAGGGAGAATGAGAGGGAGACTGAGAGAGCGACTGAGAGGGAGAATGAGAGGGAGACTGAGAGAGCGACTGAGAGGGAGAATGAGAGAGAGAATGAGAGGGAGACTGAGAGGGAGACTGAGAGGGAGACTGAGAGGGAGACTGAGAGGGAGACTGAGAGAGCGACTGAGAGGGAGAATGAGAGGGAGACTGAGAGGGAGACTGAGAGGGAGAATGAGAGGGAGATGAGAGGGAGATGAGAGGGAGAATGAGAGGGAGATGAGAGGGAGACTGAGAGGGAGAATGAGAGGGAGAATGAGAGGGAGAATGAGAGGGAGAATGAGAGAGAGAATGAGAGGGAGAATGAGAGGGAGAATGAGAGGGAGACTGAAAGGGAGACTGAGAGAGAGGATGAGAGGGCGACTGAGAGGGAGAATGAGAGGGAGACTGAGAGGGAGACTGAGGGAGAATGAGAGGGAGAATGAGAGGGAGAATGAGAGGGAGACTGAGAGGGAGACTGAGAGGGAGACTGAGAGGGAGAATGAGAGGGAGACTGAGAGAGCGAATGAGAGGGAGAATGAGAGGGAGACTGAGAGAGCGACTGAGAGGGAGAATGAGAGGGAGACTGAGAGGGAGAATGAGAGGGAGACTGAGAGAGAATGAGAGAGAGAATGAGAGGGAGAATGAGAGAGCGACTGAGAGGGAGAATGAGAGAGCGACTGAGAGGGAGAATGAGAGGAGACTGAGTGGGAGACTGAGAGAGCGACTGAGTGGGAGACTGAGAGAGCGACTGAGAGGGAGAATGAGAGGGAGACTGAGAGGGAGAATGAGAGAGCGACTGAGAGGGAGAATGAGAGGGAGAATGAGAGAGAGACTGAGAGGGAGAATGAGAGGGAGATGAGAGGGAGATGAGAGGGAGAATGAGAGGGAGAATGAGAGGGAGACTGAGAGGGAGAATGAGAGGGAGAATGAGAGGGAGAATGAGAGAGAGAATGAGAGGGAGAATGAGAGGGAGACTGAAAGGGAGACTGAGAGAGAGGATGAGAGAGAGGATGAGAGGGAGAATGAGAGGGAGACTGAGAGGGAGACTGAGGGAGAATGAGAGGGAGACTGAGAGGGAGAATGAGAGAGCGAATGAGAGGGAGAATGAGAGGGAGAATGAGAGGGAGACGGAGAGAGCGACTGAGAGGGAGAATGAGAGGGAGACTGAGAGGGAGAATGAGAGGGAGACTGAGAGAGAATGAGAGAGAGAATGAGAGGGAGAATGAGAGAGCGACTGAGAGGGAGAATGAGAGAGCGACTGAGAGGGAGAATGAGAGGAGACTGAGTGGGAGACTGAGAGAGCGACTGAGAGGGAGAATGAGAGGGAGACTGAGAGGGAGACTGAGAGAGCTACTGAGAGGGAGAATGAGAGGGAGACTGAGAGAGCGACTGAGAGGGAGAATGAGAGGGAGACTGAGAGAGCGACTGAGAGGGAGAATGAGAGGGAGAATGAGAGAGAGAATGAGAGGGAGACTGAGAGGGAGACTGAGAGAGCGACTGAGAGGGAGAATGAGAGGGAGACTGAGAGAGCGACTGAGAGAGCGACTGAGAGGGAGAATGAGAGGGAGAATGAGAGGTAGAATGAGAGAGCGACTGAGAGGGAGAATGAGAGGGAGAATGAGAGAGAGACTGAGAGGGAGAATGAGAGGGAGATGAGAGGGAGACTGAGAGGGAGACTGAGAGGGAGAATGAGAGGGAGAATGAGAGGGAGAATGAGAGAGAGAATGAGAGGGAGAATGAGAGGGAGAATGAGAGGGAGACTGAAAGGGAGACTGAGAGAGAGGATGAGAGGGCGACTGAGAGGGAGAATGAGAGGGAGACTGAGAGGGAGACTGAGAGGGAGACTGAGGGAGAATGAGAGGGAGACTGAGAGGGAGACTGAGAGGGAGACTGAGAGGGAGACTGAGAGAGCGAATGAGAGGGAGAATGAGAGGGAGACTGAGAGAGCGACTGAGAGGGAGAATGAGAGGGAGACAGAGGGAGAATGAGAGAGCGAATGAGAGGGAGAATGAGAGGGAGAATGAGAGGAGACTGAGTGGGAGACTGAGAGAGCGACTGAGAGGGAGAATGAGAGGAGACTGAGTGGGAGACTGAGAGAGCGACTGAGAGGGAGAATGAGAGGGAGACTGAGAGGGAGACTGAGAGAGCTACTGAGAGGGAGAATGAGAGGGAGACTGAGAGAGCGACTGAGAGGGAGAATGAGAGGGAGACTGAGAGAGCGACTGAGAGGGAGAATGAGAGAGAGAATGAGAGGGAGACTGAGAGGGAGACTGAGAGAGCGACTGAGAGGGAGAATGAGAGGGAGACTGAGAGGGAGACTGAGAGAGCGACTGAGAGAGCGACTGAGAGGGAGAATGAGAGGGAGAATGAGAGGGAGAATGAGAGAGCGACTGAGAGGGAGAATGAGAGAGAGACTGAGAGGGAGAATGAGAGGGAGATGAGAGGGAGACTGAGAGGGAGACTGAGAGGGAGAATGAGAGGGAGAATGAGAGGGAGAATGAGAGAGAGAATGAGAGGGAGAATGAGAGGGAGAATGAGAGGGAGACTGAAAGGGAGACTGAGAGAGAGGATGAGAGGGCGACTGAGAGGGAGAATGAGAGGGAGACTGAGAGGGAGACTGAGAGGGAGACTGAGAGGGAGACTGAGGGAGAATGAGAGGGAGACTGAGAGGGAGACTGAGAGGGAGACTGAGAGAGCGAATGAGAGGGAGAATGAGAGGGAGACTGAGAGAGCGACTGAGAGGGAGAATGAGAGGGAGACTGAGAGGGAGAATGAGAGAGCGAATGAGAGGGAGAATGAGAGGGAGAATGAGAGGGAGACTGAGAGGGAGACTGAGAGAGCGAATGAGAGGGAGAATGAGAGGGAGACTGAGAGGGAGAATGAGAGGGAGACTGAGAGAGAGAATGAGAGGGAGAATGAGAGAGAGAATGAGAGGGAGAATGAGAGGGAAACAGAGAGCGACTGAGAGGGAGAATGAGAGGTGAGACTGAGAGGGAGACTGAGAGGGAGAATGAGAGGGAGACTGAGAGAGCGACTGAGAGGGAGAATGAGAGGGAGAATGAGAGGGAGACTGAGAGAGAGAATGAGAGGGAGAATGAGAGGGAGAATGAGAGGGAAACAGAGAGCGACTGAGAGGGAGAATGAGAGGGAGAATGAGAGGGAGAATGAGAGGGAGAATGAGAGGGAGACTGAGAGAGCAACTGAGAGGGAGACTGAGAGAGAATGAGAGGGAGACTGAGAGGGAGACTGAGAGGGAGACTGAGAGGGAGACTGAGAGGGAGACTGAGAGGGAGAATGAGAGGGAGAATGAGAGGGAGACTGAGAGAGCGACTGAGAGAGCGACTGAGAGGGAGAATGAGAGGGAGAATGAGAGGGAGACTGAGAGGGAGAATGAGAGAGCGACTGAGAGAGCGACTGAGAGGGAGACTGAGAGGGAGAATGAGATGGAGAATGAGAGGGAGACTGAGAGGGAGACTGAGAGGGAGACTAAGAGGGAGAATGAGAGGGAGAATGAGAGGGAGACTGAGAGAGAGAATGAGAGAGAGAATGAGAGGGAGAATGAGAGAGAGAATGAGAGAGACGAAGGGATTAAATATGTTTGTGATGTTTAGAGTGTTGCTGCTGCTCTGACCTCTTCCTGCCCTGGAAAACTCCCTGTGGATTGTGTGTGTGTGTGTGTGTGTGTGTGTGTGTGTGTGTGTGTGTGTGTGTGTGTGTGTGTGTGTGTGTGTGTGTGTGTGTGTGTGTGTGTGTGCGCTTTTGTGTGCTTTTGTGTGTGTTTTCATTCTTTCATATACTGTAGAATTCATGGTTGTTGGCTGTAAAAACAATTGGGCAATGTTTCTTTCAAACAGACCTAATTTTACCTCTTGTCAGTATTCACTTTTTATATAGCCATTGCTTTTATCAGGAAGGAGCAAGAGACAATCAACTTTGACCCTGTTGTTGCAACTGTTGTCATGGTAACCTGGCAGCTGCACGTTCTAGATTCCTTCGTTTAAATTCAGACCTTCCATTGCTTTAATTTCTTCACATTCACAAAAGGAAGTTAGCAGCTTGTCATAGCCAACTTGTAAATCATTTGTAAATAATATCCCTGTATTTTCCTGTTATGGTGAATAAAAAGTTGGCTACTCAAAACATTGTCAGATTGTTCTGGTAATTATATGAGCTGGCTAGACAAAGAAAATCCATTATTCATTTGTTTATGCAGGTCCTAAGAAACATAAGACTAATCAAATGTATTTTCAAAAGAATAGAATGGCATATTTTGAGGTTAACTTTGTTATTAGTCTGTGCAGCCCATGGCTGCGCCATGCAAATGAAATCAAAGTTCTTATTATGTTCATTAAACAGACAATTCCCTGCCCTGATCAGTCAACAGGTTATATTTTAAAGTCAAAATTAATAAAATAGAATATACCAGAATAAAACAGAAATATTATTTTTTCCAAACAATTTGAGTGTTACGACCATGTTGAACCACTGTCATATAACAACAAAATTGTATTTTGTACTCATTTTCTTTCGCTATAGAAGCATTAGAATCTGCACTTTCCGATCATGTAAAGAAATAAAACAGCTGACCGAATGAACCTCTGTAGGATGAACCTCTGTAGGATGAACCTCTGTAGGATGGACCTCTGTAGGATGAACCTCTGTAGGATGAACCTCTGTAGGATGAACCTCTGTAGGATGAACCTCTGTAGGATGAACCTCTGTAGTAGATTTTTTGATCCACGTTGGATGTGGTCGCTTTCTCTTTTTTCAAACTCCCCAACAGTTATTTTGGCTGAAGCTAAATATAACGGCCTTTCATTATTTACCTGTCAAAATCAAGAAAAAAAGAGGAAATGACAGTGTGCATTCCCCCAGCCTAAATACCAAAGCATTTCTGTGACAATAGACAAGAACAGCTCAAGGACAGAACTACATACATTTAAATACAGAGAATAAATGCATTGAAAGCGTTTCTGTGAAGCTTTGTGATTGACAAGGACAAGTTTTATGTCGGACAACAATAGAATATTCATGATTTAATGGGTGCCAAAGATGGTAAGATGAAAGGCGATGTTCATACTGAGGGGTTGGTGGGACTTCTAAATACATTACCACAATCATGACTAGGTCGGTTGGCGGAAATAAAAGTACAGGGCTTTGTTGCCGGCATTACCGTTCAAATATTAAAAGAAGGCAGGAAAGTTGGCAGCATGGTATAATTGGTGGAAAAACGTCTTGGTATGAAAGGTATCTTAGTGTGTGTGTGTGTTTGTGAGAGTGTGTGTGTGTGTGTACATGTTTGTGTGTGTGTGTCTGTGTGTTTATCTTTGGCTTCGAGCTTTGGGAGTGTGTGTTATTGTGTAGGTCAATGCCAACACTGTGTAAGGGTATGTGCATTCTTTACATAACGAGAAAACCCTGGAGCATTTGAGCAGTAGAACACTCAATTACACACATTCTCTCTCTCTCTCTCTCTCTCTCTCTCTCTCTCTCTCTCTCTCTCTCTCTCTCTCTCTCTCTCTCTCTCTCTCTCTCTCTCTCTCTCTCTCTCTCTCTCTCTCTCTCTCTCTCTCTCTCTGTCTCTCTCTCTCTCTCACACACACACACACCCACACAGCTCTCTCTCTCTCTGTCTCTGTCTCTCTCTGAGAGGAATGTGATGACTGAGTGTCTACAGTGTCGGAGTTCAAAGGGAAAAAAAGTAGAGGGAAAAAAAGGCTAGTTGTTTTCCGTTAGCACTGTTCCCATCCCTCGCTTCAGATTACAACAGCTGCTCCTACACGGAATTCCACTGGGAGGGGGGGGGGGGGCAGACACACGTTGTGTGAGGGTACGGCTTCATGTGTGAGAGAGCGTTTGTCTGTAATGTATGTGTGTGTGGCTGGCTTTATCTTAATTGGTGTGTGTGTGTGCGTGTGTTCTCGCTAACCCCCTCTTCCTCCTGTCTCTCTCTCCCCCAGGTCAGTGAGCAGTGTGCTCGGAGGAAGAGACCCTCTTCGCCCCTCCATTACCTCGGTTCTCCGGTCAAGCCCTGTTCCCGCGCAACGCGGCCCCCTTCCGTACCCCCTCAGGTGAACGGCTCTGGGACTGTCCCACCGGATGGAGCAGGGGTGAGGAGGGCCCTGCCTGCTGAGCCTCCCGTGGTGCGGCCCATCCCCCCAGAGGCGCGGAGACTAATTGTCAATAAGAACGCCGGAGAGACGCTGTTACAGAGAGCAGCACGGCTCGGATACGAGGTAAGACAAATATTATCTTTGTCCTCACTCTCCCTCGCTCGCTCCTTTTCTGTTTCCTCGCTCTCCCTCTCAGTTTTTCTCCTCTCTCTTGCCGTTTTCATTCTCTCCCTCGCCCCCCCTCCTCCCTCGCCCCCCCCCTCTCCTTCCCAGCGCCCTCTCTTCTCCCCCTCCCTCTTTGTGACTCACATTGTTGTAGGCACGTACACGCAGACACACACACACACAGACACTGAAGCACGTAGGGATCGTCGGGCTCACAAGCAGACTAAATGCTGCCTCACATTCACACACAGACACTCACTCCTCTCTTTCTCGCTCCTCTCTTTCTCTCTCCTCTCTTTCTCTCACCTCTCTTTCTCTCTTCTCTCTTTCTTCTTTTGGTAGTTTCCCTGCTGGGCTGTGAATCCTGGTTTTCCCCACAGAGAATTGTGGGAATGTTGTATTTCCCTGTGGAATGAGGTCTGGAGAAGCGAGGGATGAGTGTGGCAGACTTACAAGGAGGAAAATATCCGTTTTTTTTTTTAAATGAATGTGCATGTGACAGTACTCCGATTGTCAGAGAAGAGAAGCTGAAAACAGAGACTAGCCCCTGTATGTGTGTGTTTGTGCTCTGTCTCTGTTGTGGCATAGCTTTTTCTGATCTCACACACTCCCGCTCCTTTCCCTACTTTCCTTCCGCTCTCGCAATCTCCCTCTTGCCTCACGCTCTCCTCCCTCATTCTCTCTCTCTCTTCCCTCTTTCTCTCTCTCTCTCCGTCCTCCCTCTTTCTCTCTCTCTCTTCCCTCTTTCTCTCTCTCTCTCCGTCCTCCCTCTTTCTCTCTCTCTCTCCATCCTCCCTCTTTCTTTGATTCTCCCCAGGAGGCCTACTTAGCCCCTCTTTTTCTCAGAGCCACAAACACTCTGCGACTCGCAAACACACACACACATTTCCACATCCAAGAGTGAAAATGCATCCCCTTTCTCATTCTCCCTCCCTCCCTTCTCTCTCTCTCTCTCTCTCTCTCTCTGACTTTCTCTCTGGGCTGTAGTCCATTAAGTGGGCTGTCAGTGACTGCTGTTAATTAACCCCCCCCCCCCCGCCCCGCGGCCCACTATGTGTGTTTAAAACAGACCCAGCCTGTATTTCTCTATAACCCCTGGTTTCATTTCCACAGGATTTCGTTTGTCCTCTCTCAGTGCCTTTCAACACACGCAGAATGTGTGTGTGTGTGTGTGTGTGTGTGTGTGTGTCGTTTTTTTGTCTGTGATTCTGTCTGTCTATCATCTATTATCTCACCTTCCTCTGCAGCAGGTTGCCTGTACACCGTGTGTGTGTGTCAATCAATCTTTCTTTCTATGTGTGTGTGTGTAATTAATCTTTGATGGAGGTGTCTTGATGGGGCTGTTAAATAGGTGCAGTAAGAAGGGTGGGTAGTGTGTGTGTGTGCGGTTGTGTATGTGTGTGTGTGTGGCTGAGAGGTAAGCGCTGGGAGTATAATTGTGTTCTAATGGCCCTCTAATGTGCCGTGGTGACTGTGGTTAGCAGTGATGACGGCTGTTTCTCTCCACACACACACACACACACACACACACACACACACACACACACACACACACACACACACACACACACACACACACACACACCCGGGCGCGGCGCAGCGCAGCAGCGGGGCTCAGTCAGCCGGCTCGGCTCTGATTTATGTGTCTCTCTCTCAGAGCGTTTTCATTTTTTCCTTCTTTTTTTCCCTTCCTCTCCTCCGCATGTCATGGAGGGGAAAGAACGAGGGCGGGAGGGAGGAGGAGAAGGCGGGGGTGTTGTTTGTGCAGCGGTCAGCGCCTTGTTTGTGTAGTCTCAGGTTCTCTCCTTCCCCCTATCCCTCCCTCCCTCCCTCTCTCTTTTTTTTCTCTCTCTCTCCATCGCTCCCTCTCAGGAAACGCGTCTCTCACTGCCTGTGTGCGATAAGCCTGGGGCAGACCCCCGGGGCTTGCACACACACATACACACACACAAACACACACATACACACACATACACACATACACAGAGCATTTCACGCTTCTCACACACAGGCAGAGAGACACGCATATATGTATATATATATACAACTCAAACACATACAAATACACACACACATATACACACACATACGCAGAGCGTCTCACGCTTCTCACACACAGGCAGAGAGAGACGAAAGCTGAGACACGCACGCATATATATATATACACATACACATTCACACACTCACATATATACACACACACTGACCTACTCATGCTCCCTTCCCAACACTCGCGGTGTCTCTCTCTCTCCCATGTGCGCGCACACGTAACACACATACACGCCTGGCATACCCTAGTCAACACTCTGCGTTCTGCATATTTCATGTTGGTTTAGTTTTGCCCTCCGTGCCGCTTCACATGAAAGCCCACTCTCTCTTCCTCCCCCTCTCTGTGTATCTCTCTCTTCCTCCCCCTCTCTGTGTATCTCTCTCTTCCTCCCCCTCTCTGTGTATCTCTCTCCCTCCCTGGCTCTCTGTGTATCTCTCTCTTCCTCCCCCTCTCTGTGTATCTCTCTCTTCCTACCCCTCTCTGTGTATCTCTCTCTTCCTCCCCCTCTCTGTGTATCTCTCTCCCTCCCTGGCTCTCTGTGTATCTCTCTCTTCCTCCCCCTCTCTGTGTATCTCTCTCTTCCTACCCCTCTCTGTGTATCTCTCTCTTCCTCCCCCTTTCTGTGTATCTCTCTCTTCCTACCCCTCTCTGTGTATCTCTCTCTTCCTCCCCCTCTCTGTGTATCTCTCTCTTCCTCACCCTCTCTGTGTATCTCTCTCCCTCCCTGGCTCTCTGTGTATCTCTCTCTTCCTCCCCCTCTCTGTGTATCTCTCTCCCTCCCTGGCTCTCTGTGTATCTCTCTTCCTCCCCCTCTCTGTGTATCTCTCTCCCTCCCTGGCTCTCTGTGTATCTCTCTCTTCCTCCCCCTCTCTGTGTATCTCTCTTTCTCCCCCTCTCCGTGTATCTCTCTCCCTCCCTGGCTCTCTCTCTCTTTCAGCATTTTAAATGGTAATGAGAAGAGACTCGGTGGATATCTTCATCTCTCTCTCTGGGCTTGGTCCCCTCAGCTTCAGCTCAGACATACAGACTCATTCTACATCCATACTGCTCAACTCCTCAGCACTGACTTATAGCCAGAAATGCTATAAATGTATTGCTATTTCTGTGTGTGTGTGTGTGTTTGTATGCATGTGTGCAATACATAGCTTTCCTCCTCTGTGTGTGTTTAGCATATTTCTCTCCTGTCGACTCGCCAGGGATGGCAAGGGATCACACTCTGTGGTCCTGACACACACACACACACACACACACACACACACACACACACACACACACACACACACACACACACACACACACACACACACACACACACACACACACACACACACACACACACACACACACAGAGAGCTGTTGGGATGTGTGGTGTGATGGTGTTGGTGTGTGAAGGGTTAAATGTCTGAGGGATGCATTGATTACAGTTGAGCGCAGGGAGATTAGAGGACGGGATAGAGAGAGAAGGAAGAGGAGGAGGGAGGGAGAGCGTCTCATTTTACTGCGGAGGGCTGTGTGTGTGTCTGGCTGTGAGATGGAGCTCTCGTGCTAAGCTCCTCACTCTCTCACAGCGATATTAAACACGGCTCCAGAGGTTTAGCGCTATGCTTCCGCAACACACACACAGTCTGAGACGCACACTCGCACACATACACACACAGCAAGATGAGTCTTGGAGCTTGGGTACACTCCTCAGTCCATTTCCAGTTGGCAGAGCTAGAGGACTTTGTTCTTCTATCCCTCTTCCTCCTCTTTCTCTTTGTCCTCTCCTCTCCTTCCTCTCCTTAACCTTCACTCTATATTCCCCCTCCTCTTCCTCATTTCCCTCTCCTCTCCTCCACTCCTCCTGTTCCATCTCCACTACCCTCCCCCCTCCTCCTCTCCTCTCCTCCACTCCTCCTGTTCCATCTCCACTACCCTCCTCCTCTCCTCTCCTCCTCCTGTTCCATCTCCACTACCCTCCCCCCTCCTCCAGTTCCATCTCCACTACCCTCCTCCTCTCCTCTCCTCCTCCTGTTCCATCTCCACTACCCTCCCCCCTCCTCCTGTTCCATCTCCACTACCGTCCCCCCTCCTCCTCTCCTCTCCTCCTCCTGTTCCATCTCCACTACCCTCCCCCCTCCTCCAGTTCCATCTCCACTACCCTCCTCCTCTCCTCTCCTCCTCCTGTTCCATCTCCACTACCCTCCCCCCTCCTCCTGTTCCATCTCCACTACCGTCCCCCCTCCTCCTCTCCTCTCCTCCCCTCCTCCTGTTCAATCTCCACTACCGCCCCCCCCCTCCTCCACTCCTCCTGTTCCATCTCCACTACCCTCCCCCCTCCTCCAGTTCCATCTCCACTACCCTCCTCCTCTCCTCTCCTCCACTCCTCCTGTTCCATCTCCACTACCCTCCTCCTCTCCTCTCCTCCACTCCTCCTGTTTCATCTCCACTACTCTCCCCCTCCTCCTCTCCTCTCTTCCACTCCTCCTGTTTCATCTCCACTACTCTCCCCCCCTCCACTCCTCTCCTCCACTCCTCCTGTTCCATCTCCACTACCCTCCCACCTCCTCCTCTCCTCTCCTCCTCCTGTTCCATCTCCACTACCGTCCCCCTTCCTCCTCTCCTCTCCTCCACTCCTGTTCAATCTCCACTACCCCCCCCCCCTCCTCCACTCCTCCTGTTCCATCTCCACTACCCTCCCCCCTCCTCCTGTTCCATCTCCACTACCGTCCCCCCTCCTCCTCTCCTCTCCTCTCCTCCACTCCTCCTGTTTCATCTCCACTACTCTCCCCCCTCCTCCACTCCTCCTGTTTCATCTCCACTACTCTCCCCCTCCTCCTCTCCTCTCCTCCACTCCTCCTGTTCCATCTCCACTACCCTCCCCCCTCCTCCTTTCCTCCTCCTGTTCCATCTCCACTACCCTCCCCCCTCCTCCTCTCCTCTCTTCCATTCCTCCTGTTTCCATCTCCACTACCCTCCCCCCTCCTCCACCCCTCTCTTCTATTCCTCCTGTTCCATCTCCACTACCCTCCTCCTCTCCTCTCCTCCACTCCTCCTGTTTCATCTCCACTACTCTCCCCCTCCTTCTCTCCTCTCTTCCACTCCTCCTGTTTCATCTCCACTACCGTCCCCCCTCCTCCTCTCCTCTCTTCCACTCCTCCTGTTTCATCTCCACTACTCTCCCCCCTCCTCCTCTCCTCTCTTCCATTCCTCCTGTTTCATCTCCACTACTCTCCCCCCTCCTCCTCTCCTCTCTTCCATTCCTCCTGTCCCATCTCCACTACTCTCCCCCCTCCACCTCTCCTCTCCTCCACTACTCTCCCCCCTCCTCCTCTCCTCTCCTCCACTCCTCCTGTTCCATCTCCACTACCCTCCCCCCTCCTCCACTCCTTTCTTCCTTTCCTTCTGTTTCCATCTCCACTACCCTCCCCCCTCCTTCTCTCCTCCCTTCCTCTCCTCCTGCTCTCCAAGAGAAAGTGTATGATAAACACTTGCAGTCGACGGCTGTCCAGAATTAGCATAGAAATGGAAGTTTGGAACCGTTTTCTAGGTTTAGATGAGTGTGTGTGTGAGTGTGTGTGTGTGTGTGCGAGCATGTACGTACGTGCGTGCGTGTGTGTGTGTGTGTGTGTGTGTGTGTGTGTGTGTGTGTGTGTGTGTGTGTGTGTGTGTGTGTGTGTGTGTGTGTGTGCGCGATCGTGTGCATGTGCCAATGCTCTCTATTTAAATGAGCACCACCATATAGACACATATAACCCCTACACTACCAGAACAAAGCTGTGAAATCAGACTTCAGTTTCCACACACCGCTATCGCTAGCGGAAGTCTGAAGTCTGGTCCATTTAAAGCCTCACTGTGTCAGCTCCCTCGGGTTGTTTAGTGACAAGAGATGACAAACACCAAACTGAACCCAGCCCAACCCTCTCTGTGTTCTGTCTCTCATTGTCAGAACCACATAATTGGTTCCAACTCCTGAATGGTTTGAACAGTTTTTCCCCAATCCACTTTATCTGTGTGTGTTCTGATTCCAGCCATAAGCTATACAACAGTGTGTTACAACTTTGGTCATAGTTGAACGAACGACAGACAGACAGAGTTTGACAGACTAGCTCTATCTGAGTCATTGTTGTTGTCCTGATGCTGCATTTGGATTCTTCCTGTGCTGTTGTGTGTGTGTGTGTATGTGTGTGTGCACACAGTGTGGCTGTGTGCAGTGTGGCTGTGTGCATGTGTGTGTCCAGTTGTTTGTGGTGTAAACACACACTCCTCTGTGTCTCCCTCCCTCTGTCCTCTGCAGGAGGTAGTGCTGTACTGCGTGGAGAACCGTGTGTGTGAGGTGAACCACAGGGACTATGCAGGCTACTGTGCCCTCCACGAGGCCTGCGCCCGCGGCTGGATCTCTATAGTCATACACCTGCTGGAGCACGGGGCCGACATCAACTGCAGTGCACAGGATGGCACCAGGTACATTCACAGTGCCGTATACATTACACACACAGACGCAAACACAGACGCAAACACACATAAAGCTGTGTACACACACTAATATGCAGAAATGCACACACACACACACACACACACACAATGTGTATCTCATAATGAATTTTTCCTTGAAGATGATTTTCATATATATGTGTGTGTGTGTGTGTGTGTGTGTGTGTGTGTGTGTGTGTGTGTGTGTGTGTGTGTGTGTGTGTGTGTGTGTGTGTGTGTGTGTGTGTGTGTGTCCAGGCCTCTGCATGACGCGGTGGAAAATGACCATCTGGACGTAGTGCGTGTGTTGCTGTCCTACGGGGCTGACCCTACTCTAGCCACCTACTCCGGCCGCGGTCTGCTCAAGATGACCCACAGCGACAGCATGGAGCGATTCCTCACTGGTCAGTTACTAACTATTTTATCCCTGCTATACCCTTCATAATACCCCTCATATACTGCTTCTATACCACATTATACCCCTCATATACTGCTTCTATACCACATTATACCCCTCATATACTGCTTCTATACCACATTATACCCCTCATATACTGCTTCTATACCACATTATACCCCTCATATACTGCTTCTATACCACATTATACCCCTCATATACTGCTTCTATACCACATTATACCCCTCATATACTGCTTCTATACCACATTATACCCCTCATATACTGCTTCTATACCACATTATACCCCTCATATACTGCTTTTATACCACATTATACCCCTCATATACTGCTTCTATACCACATTATACCCCTCATATACTGCTTTTATACCACATTATACCCCTCATATACTGCTTCTATACCACATTATACCCCTCATATACTGCTTTTATACCACATTATACCCCTCATATACTGCTTCTATACCACATTATACCCCTCATATACTGCTTTTATACCACATTATACCCCTCATATACTGCTTCTATACCACATTATACCCCTCATATACTGCTTCTATACCACATTATACCCCTCATATACTGCTTCTATACCACATTATACCCCTCATATACTGCTTTTATACCACATTATACCCCTCATATACTGCTTTTATACCACATTATACCCCTCATATACTGCTTTTATACCACATTATACCCCTCATATACTGCTTCTATACCACATTATACCCCTCATATACTGCTTTTATACCACATTATACCCCTCATATACTGCTTCTATACCACATTATACCCCTCATATACTGCTTCTATACCACATTATACCCCTCATATACTGCTTCTATACCACATTATACCCCTCATATACTGCTTTTATACCACATTATACCCCTCATATACTGCTTCTATACCACATTATACCCCTCATATACTGCTTTTATACCACATTATACCCCTCATACTCCCTAGCCCAAAATCTCTTCACCATTTACATTCCCACTCCCTCTTTTTCTATCTTTCTCTCTTTCTTTCTCACAAACACACACATACAGACATGCTGAAAACAGTCCCTTCTCCTTCCCCACCCCCAGACCACCTGTGTGAGGGGATTCAGTTGGCCAGAGTGCGTGCTTGCTCGCCTATCTGGTAACTTAGCAACATCCGCTCTGTTTGCTCAGTGTACGTGCGGAAATGGGCTTCTCAGAGAGCACACTCACTCTAGAGACTAGAAATAGTGTGTCTGTGTGTGTGCGTGTGTGTGTGACACAAATGGGCTCTCAGTGCTACATACACATGGAGGAAGAAAAGGAACTACACACACAAAGACCCCAAACAAGTAAAACCCAATTACCCAATTACCTCTGAGACAGCCAGCCGACCTTGTGAGAGAAGGAGAGAACGGGAGAGGAAGAGGCAGAGTGAGGCAGAAGAGATAGAGAATAGGGTAAAGAGAAACTCATAGTGATACAGATTGAGTGTGCTATACAGAGAGATGTGGATATAGAGGAAGGTACTGGAGAGAGGTTTAGAATGATAGACGGAGAGAGCTACAGAGAGAGATGATATAGAGGAAGGTACTGGAGAGAGGTTTAGAATGATCGACAGAGAGAGATGCTATAGAGGAAGGTACTGGAGAGAGGTTTAGAATGATAGACAGAGAGAGCTACAGAGAGAGATGATATAGAGGAAGGTACTGGAGAGAGGTTTAGAATGATCGACAGAGAGAGCTACAGAGAGAGATGCTATAGAGGAAGGTACTGGAGAGAGGTTTAGAATGATAGACAGAGAGAGCTACAGAGAGAGATGATATAGAGGAAGGTACTGGAGAGAGGTTTAGAATGATCGACAGAGAGAGATGCTATAGAGGAAGGTACTGGAGAGAGGTTTAGAATGATAGATGGAGAGAGCTACAGAGAGAGATGCTATAGAGGAAGGTACTGGAGAGAGGTTTAGAATGATAGACAGAGAGAGCTACAGAGAGAGCGAGCGTGAAACAGAGACCGAGATTGTGTGTGTGTGTGTGTGTGTACTCCTCCCTCCACCTGGTCCCACTCATCTGGAGGCCGTTAATCCCTCCAAACACACGCCATACGCCCAACGCCTCAGTACTGGCACTCAGCCCAGCTCTCACTTGCTCTCTGTGTGTGTGTGTGTGTGTGTGTGTGTGTGTGTGTGTGTGTGTGTGTGTGTGTGTGTGTGTGTGTGTGTGTGTGTGTGTGTGTGTGTGTGTGTGTGTGTGTGTGTGTGTGTGTGAGCATGCAGACACTCCCAGGATTCACTGTGTCTAAATGCCTTCCTCTGTGTGTGTGTGTGTGTGTGTGTGTGTGTGTGTGTGTGTGTGTGTGTGTGTGTGTGTGTGTGTGTGTGTGTGTGTGTGTGTGTGTGTGTGTGTGTGTGTGTGTGTGTGTGTGTCCGTGTGGACACACATGTACTCAGTGTGTGTGCCAATCTCTGTGTGTGTTTCCGGATCTGTGTGATATGTGTGAGAGAGAGTGTATGTGCGGTTCATTTTTAGCAGATTCCTGTAGCCTTGGCATGAACCAAGCCAGCTATCTCTTTCTCTCTCTCTGTCTCTCGCTCTCTCTCTCTGTCTCTCTCTCGCTCTCTGTCTGTCTCTCGCTCTCTCTCTCTGTCTCTCTCACCTAACGTACTGTTTCTCCCTCTCTGTCTCTCTCTCTGTCTCTCTCACCTAACGTACTGTTTCTCCCTCTCTGTCTCTCTCTCGCTCTCTCTCTCTGTCTCTCACCTAACGTACTGTTTCTCCCTCTCTGTCTCTCTCTCGCTCTCTCTCTCTGTCTCTCTCACCTAACGTACTGTTTCTCCCTCTGTCTGTCTCTCGCTCTCTCTCTGTCTCTCTCACCTAACGTACTGTTTCTCCCTCTCTGTCTGTCTCTCGCTCTTTCTCTCTGTCTCTCTTACCTAACGTACTGTTTCTCCCTCTCTGTCTGTCTCTCGCTCTCTCTCTCTGTCTCTCTCACCTAACGTACTGTTTCTCCCTCTCTGTCTGTCTCTCGCTCTATCTCTCTGTCTCTCTCACCTAACGTACTGATTCTCCCTCTCTTCTCCCTGTAGATTATTTTGCTGACCTGCAGGGCCGCTCTAATGATGACCCAGAAATCTATTGGGAATTCTATGGCAGCGCTGTGTGTGGTGAGTTCAGTGCTGTGCCTATTTGTGTGTGTGTGTGTGTGTGTGTGTGTGTGTGTGTGTGTGTGTGTGTGTTTTGAGTGTGTAATATAACTCTGTATGTACTGTGTATCTCTCTGTCCTTAGTGGTGTGTGTCTGTTAATCTAACTGTGCATCTCTCTGTCCTTAGTGGTGTGTGTGTGTGTTAATCTATCTAACTGTGCATCTCTCAGTCCTTAGTGGTGTGTTTGTGTGTTAATCTAACTGTGTATCTCTCAGTCCTTAGTGGTGTGTTTGTGTGTTAATCTAACTGTGTATCTCTCAGTCCTTAGTGGTGTGTTTGTGTGTTAATCTAACTAACTGTGTATCTCTCAGTCCTTAGTGGTGTGTTTGTGTGTTAATCTAACTAACTGTGTATCTCTCAGTCCTTAGTGGTATGTTTGTGTGTTAATCTAACTGTGTATCTCTCTCTCTGTCTCAGAGTCGTTAGAGGAGGGCAGTGTGTGTGACATACTGGCGGACCCCCCAGGGCCAGAGGACAAGGACAGGAGGGAGCTCTTTGAGTTTGAGTTCTCCGACCGACCCCTCCTCCCCTGCTACAACATCCAGGTGTCCCTGTCGCAGGGGTGAGTACACACACAGATCAATCTGATTGGATAGGAGTGGAAGAGGGAAGGAGGAATACAGAGTGGTACAGAATAAGAGAGAGAGTTTGATGAAAGTGACAGATAAACCAAGGTCATTTATTCAACTCTTGTGAATCCCTGTGGTGCCGTATCTAACCCTCTCTCTCCCGCTCTCGTCACCTCCTCAGGCCCAGGAACTGGCTTCTCCTCTCAGATGTTCTCCGGCGGCTGCGAATGTCTGCCCGTTCCTTCCGCTCCTCCTTCCCCCACATGGAGGTGGTGACGATGGCCGAGGCAGAGTTTTACCGCCAGGCATCTCTCTCCCAGCTCTTTTCCTGCTCAGACGAGCTGGAGGGCTTCCAGCCTGACAGCAAGGAGCTGCTGGACCTGGTGGAGGGGAGTGCTGAACTGGCCGCTCTGCTGGGTTCTAATCTGGAGTGCCTCGACGACCGCTGGGACGAACCCCCGGAGGCTAACGCTAATGTTGACGAAAAGGCTAATGTCAATGGGAACATTAGGGCTATGGCTAATGCTAACAGTAACGTTAACGCTAAGGTCAATGGGAACATTAGGGCTATGGCTAAAGGTAACATTAGCGCTAAGACTAATGGTAGCACTCATGTTAAAGCTAAGGCTAACGCTAACAGAAGGTCGTGACCTGAACTTTGACCCTGAATTCTGAATCCCTGCTCTACAGTGGGGGGTTAAAATGGGTGAATGAATAAGACCACCGCCCTGAGATCTGAGATTGAACCCCTGCTCTGTACCTGTGTGCTGGACACAGTACAGACAGAGCAGCAGAGACTGAATATGTATGTCCATCAAGTAAAGATGGAGAGACGACTGTAACTTAACAATGGTCTTATTTTTTATAAATGTATTAATATATGTATAAATATATAAATATATCTGGAAATGTTTTCTCAATTTCTATCCTTCAAAGTGTGGTGTTGTCATGAATGAAAGGTTGTGTACAGAGGCGTCATGCCCATGTCACAGAGGCACGTTCCCTCTCAGATTTGTCCTGTTATGAAAAAATAAATCCAAATTGCAATATATATTTTTTGTATTATTATATATATTTTTTGTAATACTAGCCACTTGGCTGTTTTATGAAGTTGGCTTTAGCTAGCGCAAATAGGTTCCCAATCTACCAACCTCATTATTCACTAACAAGAAGCCATAGCTAGCTTGTCTAACTATTTTATCTAGCATGCCTGCTGGCACCGTTGGTAGACTTTAGAAAAGCAAACAATAACTAAATGTACTGAATAAGACTAACATTCCTTTCAATCTTTTAACAAGATTTAATCAGAGATGCAGAGAAGCATATTTAGTTTCTTTTAAAAAAAGAACCGCCAGTCAGGAGGATATGCCGAAAGAAAATATACTTTTTTTTAGTTTTTACATAGAATTAAGCATAATGATTATGGCTCCAGATTTAATTTTTTAAAAGCTGTTTCAGGTGTTTGAAAAATGCTACATTCTCCAACTTCAGGATAGGGGGTCCTAGCCCACCTCCAAACCAACCCCCAACCAATCCTCACTCACTTTGTGCCCCCTCACATTTTTGGGGTGCATGACGCCCCTGTTTGTGTGTGTACAGTATGTGTGTTAAACAGTACATTATGTGTGTGTCAGTTTATACGGCAGTGTGTACAGTCTGAGCACTGAGGCTGCGCTTTTGAATGTGACATTTTGTGTTGATAGGAAACAAACGTTGACGATCTCTTCTAATAGTTTTCTGGTCTGCTCAGACAGACTTAGCGCCCTCTTCACCCTCAGGGGCTGTTTTGAACCTGTGTTCAATCTGCTTCTCATTTAGTCTGCTAAACTGCAGAGAGATGTGTTTTTTGTATAATAGGAACGTTTTAAAGATGATGAGAAGATATTCGCCCTTCAGCACAGAGCTTGTACATAACAGGGTGGCTATTGCAGTACAGTATCAGTTTTACTGTTTGATGGGTCATTTTTTTGTTTTAACTTTGCAATTAAAATATCTCATTTGTATTTATATTTTACAAAAAAAATGCTTTAAAATAAATCTTAAAAACTGCAAGATAAAGTTATTCTGAATGTTTTGCTTCTCATTATGTGATTATTATTGAAGGGCTTACATGGACCCATCTAAGCTTTGGACATAAGGCATATATGTCCCTGGCTTTTCTAGACCCAATCTGTCTAGTCTTGACCTACAAAGACCTCCAGACAGTTGGTGCAAAAGTTGTGCTGCTTCAATATTTCACCTGCACACATACTTGCATACTTGTTTAATGTAGCTAGACCGTTCTGAGCCCCATCCTGAATGCTCAAGGATAAGGGGGTGGAGGGGAGATGCAGTAGCCTACTCAGGAACAAGACAAGACTCCCTCAAGCCAAATGAAGCCAACAGCCTGGATAAACACACAGCTTTAATAGATACTGTTTTGTGGAGGTGACAAGTTTGCAAAGAAAGTAAATGATTGAACATCAAATGGGATAAAGCTGACCATAAAATTAAATAAAAATGACTTTACATTCAGAATATGACCCTGACATTCACAAATCCTTGGAATTACATCCTTAGTAGTCCTAAATCAGGGATGGCAACTCCAGTCCCCAGATTGGTGTCACTTTTGCCCCAACTCCAGCTAACACACCTGAATCCAATGATCAACTAATCATGACCTTTACTCTAGAACACAATTTGTTTCATCAGCTGTGTTTTCTAGGGATGGCGGAAGAAGTGACACCACTGGCCCCTGAGGGCTGGAGTTGCCAATAGCTGGCCTATATGGACCCTGGTTAGTTCATGTATGTTCATATACCCCCACTCAGTGGATGTACTTGATATTACAGGTGAAGAGAAAGTGAACACGGATGTTTTGTACTACCGCAACCGTCACCCAACCACTGCTCGATCTCCAAGGCATTCCTAGTCGATCGCCTAACATTTCTGTAAAAAACCCAACGATATAAGCTTTGTGTTCCTATTTGTTTTATTCGTTTCGCGCTGTTGGTGGTAGGCGCACTTGATTCAGCAGTCCTAGCGCCGGGGAGGCAAAGCGTTTCCATTTTGAACCCTTCAGGTGTCTGAAGGTAGAACTCCGCCTACCCTGCAGACCCAGAGAGTAAACCAAGTGCCTACCGCTGGCCAATCAGATAGCCCAGATCACCGTGAACGCACATTTCCTTGAGCCATAGACGGTTAAAAGAAACCTGGAACGCACAGCAAAGTTGATACTGTGAGATTTCAAAACTTAGAAAACCATTACTAGAGAGAGACTTAAGAATAGGCTACAGAAAATAGCTTCTGTTTTAATTAGTACATTCATTCTTAATAAACATATATTATTTTACTTTCTCACGATTTCCACTTGCTACAGCAAGAACTGCAGCTGCAATGAATACAGTGGCGACCCATCATTCAGAGCAGGGCAGAGCCCCACCTGTTTTGAGTCCTGTTTTGCATGTTATTTAGGCATTACTACGCGTCACATATCAGTTTGCAAACAATGTAAAAAAAAATAAATATATATATATATCATTGAGTTAATAAAGCCGCATACAAACATGGTCTCTTTTTTGTTTTCTTGAGTAAGACAGCTCCAAAATGCAGGTGTTTCAGCCCAGCTCAGTGCTTTCTATAGTGGTGGGGCAAGCCAGCAGAAAATATGGAGTGTTGCGCCGTGATTGGCCCAGTGTTCTGTCACTCATGGGGACACTACGTCTTGCCAAGTCTTAGGGTAGACCTAAACAATTCTAGCCCCTTGGGTGCTACCATAGAATTACATTAGAAGTGCCCATTCAAGAAGGCTCAAGGTCATTTGCCACAGATAAAATGATGTCAAATCACATTATATCTACAGTAGCTTTGATTGGACTGATCATGTCAACATCATACTTTCAAAATCTTAGCTAGTAGTCATGAATCAAGTCGACAATCTACTGGCAAATCCTTTTTAATCCTTGTAATATGAAGAGAAATAATGAAGAGAAATTATAGATCAAACGTATCGGTGCTCATCGGCCAGTGGTCATAAACACTACACAACAAGTTGGAAATCGCAAATTCAACAATGAGTGGTTTGGAAGGAGTCCGTGGCTAACTGCAAGCATTGCAAAGTAATCATTAGCCTGCTATTCAGTGGAGTGGCTGTGTGGTCCCAAGTCTAAGACTAAGGGTCTCTTTTCTTAGTTTAAAATTATAAACATTCAACATGCTGTCAATGAAGCATGATATTTTATTTATTTATTGTACCTTTATTTAACTACACAAGTCAGTTAAGAACAAATTCTTATTTTCAATGACAGCCTAAGAACAGTGGGTTAACTGCCTTGTTCAGGGGCAGAATGACAGATTTTTACCTTGTCAGCTCAGCGATTCAATCTTGCAACTTTTCGGTTACTAGTCCAATGCTCTAACCACTAGGCTACCTGCCAGGCTCAAAACAACAGTTAACTCGAACCTGCAAAATCTGACTTTAGTGAGTTCAAGACAACTGGGAACTCTGTAAAAACGAGCTACGACTGGGAAAATACGTTTTGAACTTTCATCCAACTCGGAATTGTAAAAACGGAACTCGGCCCTCTTTCTAGAGCTATGACCTGAAGATCACTGACGTCATCATGAATCAACTTTTTTTTTTTTTAGTTCCTAGTTGTCTTGAAAGCACAATAAATCCAGAGAATGCCAGACTTTGATGACAAAGTTTGATGTCAGAATTTGCCCACAAAGGACCGCCGCACCACCTTCCTGTTCAAGTGAGCACAGCACAACAAGGTGAGTCCAAAAATGTACTGTATGCTGCTGCATAAATGATGTAATATGCCAGGGAGATGTAGCTAAGAAAGTAATACTGTTTATGTTGTGCAGTAAGCTGTTAGTAGCCCATGTGCCTCACCCTAATAATTTGGTCTATTTTCACCTCGTATTTTCACCTACTGTTCTGACTTGGTGGTGCACATGTAGCCTATAACCTGTTTTTGAGAAATGCAATCATTGAATATTGTAAGAGCTTTCATTGTCTGCTTATATGCCCCCTTTATTTATCCTACAGCTCTCACTTGGTGTACAGGGAGAAAACTGTAAGAACGGCCCATGTTCTGAATTCTGTTGCTGTACATGACACTCTAGAGCCAAACTGTTATAGACCTATATCCATCCTGCCCTGCCTCTCTAAAGTCTTCGAAAGCCAAGTTAACAAACAGATCACTGACCATTTTCAATCCCACCGTACCTTCTCCGCTGTGCAATACGGTTTCCGAGCTGGTCAAGGGTGCACCTCAGCCACGCTCAAGGTCCTAATCGATATCATAACCGACATCGATAAAAAACAGTACTGTGCAGCCGTCTTCATCGACCTGGCCAAGGCTTTCGACTCTGTCAGTCACCGTATTCTCATCGGCAGACTCAATAGCCTTGGTTTCTCAAATGACTGCCTCGCCTGGTTCACCAACTACTTTGCAGACAGAGTTCAGTGTGTCAAATCGGAGGGCCTGTTGTCCGGACCTCTGGCAGTCTCTATGGGGGTACCACAGGGTTCAATTCTCGGGCAGACTCTTTTCTCTGTATATATCAATGATGTCGCTCTTGCTGCGGGTGATTCCCTGATCCAGCTCTACGCAAACGACACCATCCTGTATACATCTGGCCCTTCTTTGGACACTGTGTTAACTAACCTCCAAACGAGCTTCAATGCCATACAACACTCCTTCCGTGGCCTCCAACTGCTCTTAAACGCTAGTAAAACCAAATGCATGCTTTTCAACCGTTCGCTGCCCTCACCCGCCCGCCCGACCTGCATCACTACCCCGGACGGTTCTGACCTAGAATCTGTGGACAACTACAAATACCTAGGTGTCTGGCTAGACTGTAAACTCTCCTTCCAGACTCATATTAAACATCTCCAATCCAAAATCAAATCTAGAATCGGCTTTCTATTTCGCAACAAAGCCTCCTACACTCACGCCGCCAAACTTACCCTAGTAAAACTGACTATCCTACCAATCCTCGACTTCGGCGATGTCATCTACAAAATAGCTTCCAATACTCTACTCAGCAAACTGGATGCAGTCTATCACAGTGCCATCCGTTTTGTTACCAAAGCCCCTTATACCACCCACCACTGCGACCTGTATGCTCTAGTAGGCTGGCCCTCGCTACATATTCGTTGCCAGACCCACTGGCTCCAGGTCATCTATAAGTCTATGCTAGGTAAAGCTCCGCCTTATCTCAACTCACTGGTCACGATAACAACACCCACCCGTAGCACGCACTCCAGCAGGTATATCTCACTGGTCATCCCCAAAGCCAACACCCCCTTTGGCCGCCTTTCCTTCCAGTTCTCTGCTGCCAGTGACTGGAACGAATTGCAAAAATTGCTGAAGCTGGAGACTTATATTTCCCTCACTAACTTTAAACATCAGCTATCTGAGCAGCTAACCGATCGCTGCAGCTGTACATAGTCCATCTGTAAATAGCCCACCCAATCTACCTACCTCATCCCCATATTGTTTTCAATTTTTTTGCTCTTTTGCACACCAGTATCTCTACTTGTACATCATCATCTGCTCAGTTATCACTCCAGTGTTAATCTGCTAAATTGTAATTACTTCGCTACTATGAACTATTTATTGCCTTCCTCCTCACGCCATTTGCACACACTGTATATAGACGTTCTTTTTTTTCTATTGTGTTATTGACTGTACGCTTGTTTATTCCATGTGTAACTCTGTGTTGTTGTTTGTGTCGCACTGCTTTGCTTTATCTTGGCCAGGTCGCAGTTGTAAATGAGAACTTGTTCTCAACTAGCTTACCAGGTTAAATAAAGGTAAAATAAAAAATAAAAATTTCAAAAGTGCTGAATAAATAGTTATACTGGCTACGTCCATCCTAGCTCACTCATTAATCTTAATTGAAATTACGGATTGCCTGTTATCCATTTTGTCGTCCCCTTATGCCATAGTTTATACATCTCAATTGTCAGCAGAAACCACATTTGTTTAAGCAAGTCAGCCATATCAGCTATGTTTTTTTTTTTAAAGGCAGTAAATGAGGCTGAATGAACTGTTTCGCAGCCAGATAAGGCTCCGCTGATAGGCAGGTGTAGCAGTAGTAAGGTGTTGGGACTGCTGTTGGGAGGGACTCTGCTGTTGGGACAGCTTTATGTAGGCCCTAATAGTTTGTGGGCACCGTTTGTCACCGTTATAGTGCAATTAATGTATTGTTTAGTGTTGTGTTGTGGCTTTGCTGACATGCGTCCCACACTTTTTTGGGTTTGTTGCGCCACCAATATTTGAATAGTAAAATCGCCACTGAATGAATGAGTATAGAAAAGTGTTCCGGTAAGCTTGCGTTGTTATTCTTTGCGGATTGTGTCTTTTTTATTATCGAGGAATATGAGCGGAGGGACATGTCAGTGAGCCGGGTGAGAGGCAGCCTCATCGCCGCTCGATTTGGCTCCATAATTTGCATACTGCTACAACTGCTTTTTGAACTCAAAACAACGTTTTTCTGCAGATGATTTACAAGATAATTCTCGAAAGAAGGTGAATGTGTACGATTTCCCAGGTTATGTAATAATGAATCCAGGTTAAATGTATTTGAACACGCATTTCATTACATAATGGTAGACTACCTTTTGAGGTTTGCAATTTGTTCATGGTTCTAGGTAGATTTTTAAGCATTTTTAACGAAGAGCCGTTTGGGAGCTAAATGAGCCGGCTCTTTTACATGAACGTAGCCAAATGAACCGTCTCACCGAAAATACTCAGAATGACAATCACTACCCTCCCTCGCCTCACATTGACCATCAAATGCAGGCCACTAGTACACACACAAAAAAGGCTCCGCTTTTTTTTATGCACACTCAGCTGTGCCTCACAAGTAATACAACTAATTATATATTCATAGTGTGATCATATACCTATATTTTTTCAATATAATTTCAAAATGGTCTAAGAAGAACAACATTTGCAGGGCAATTGAAGCACAGCCAATATGCAGTGATAATGTATTGGGCCTATAGCCTACTGCACAAACCTCATTGCTACAGAACTGTTTTTAATTGGTTAATGTGGCATTGATTAATATGTTTTATATTGTGTAAAAAATCTGAGGGGTAAATCTCGGTTTGCATTTTGACTCACAAAGTGATGTAAACTCAGAAAAGGTTGGTGACCACTGTACTACAGTATATCGAATAGCCCCTGCTTGTGGTATTGATTTTCATTACCTGAAAATGTAAAAGTACGGAGACAATGAGCTCCATATTGCAATAGCCATACAATGAAAATAATTGCAGAAATCAATCAATGTAATTTCTGCAGATTACCAATTCATACCCATCATGCATTGCTACCATTTTCGGGACAAGCGAGTCAGTTGATTTACGTTAGAGCAAGGAGAAAGATGTCGCTGGAAAATCGCCGAAGGATGGAGTCTTTATTCACCGTAGCGCTAATCTTCTGCTCAGCTTTTACGTCAGGTATAAGAGATGGAAATCTTCTGATTATTTACCTACTGATCTAGATGGTTTTCTGGAAATGATCTCATGCAGATAACGTTGTTACTAGTAGCGAGTTCTCTGCTTGAAATTGATAGCTAGCTAAATACAGGAACTAGCTAGCTAGTTACTGCTGAAGAAAAGATAATACGACTTGGAAAAACACTTCCAATCCTGTTGATAGAAAGATAGTAAGCAATCATTTGTGGAAAGACATGTTTTTTCCACTTTAAATATGGTGGTATAATGAGTAGATACTGCTTGTTGGGCCTAATTGCCCTAGGATGCTAGCTAGCTAACGTCAATTTGACAGCCAACAACCCGCACCAGCTGGGAGTGGGACGACATAATCGCCGGCTAACGTGAGCCATTTCCCGCAGTTTGACCCCATTTGTTGTTATGAACAACAATATCTAGCCATCCATCGGTTCATTTTTAGCTGTCAAACTAACTAGACTCTCAGGGGAGCAACTAGCCAGTTCAGTATCATGTGACAGACGGCATACCAAAATCTGATTCACTCAACTTCCTCAAACATTGTTCTGCTTTTCCAGTCACGAGACTCCGGCTAACTAGCTACTGTTGCCCGGCTCTGCCATTCATAAAACAGTGTAATTCGCTGTTTTTAATTAACAGTCAAGTGGGACCAAATAGCAACACTATACTGTCAGAACCGACCTAGATTATCCTCCATGGTCTTATGATATGGCTAGGTATGTGGCCCTTGTGTCCCCTCCACACACAGTATGGAATGACCTTTGCTGTTTAGACGTTATTGGAAGTTGTTTATAGATTTGTTCCTTCTGTTTTCCCTCAGGTGTTCAGGGGGACAGCCTCACCATATTGCAGGCCCCTGAGTATGTGTCCTTCCAAAAGGGAGACTGGCCGATATCAGGGGAGAAGATTCCAGATATGGTGGCTCTGACTATGGGTTTCTCCATCCAGGAGGTACACACACTGATCCAATGTTTGTGTAGGTGTGCAAGCCTATTTTGTTGTATATTATATACTAAAATCTTGTGTATTGTGTCTGTGTGTGTAGGATCTCTCCTGGCCAGGCCTCCGGGCAGGTCCTTTGTTCCAGCGTCCCAGGGCCAATGTGCTGGTGGTGGTGAGGGGGGTGGACAGCCTGGCCCTGCCCCAGAGTGTGGCCTCCTACCCCCTGGAGAATGTGAGTGTGACCAGAGTTCCAATCAGTAAGGTGGTGGTTGGGGAGTAGCAAAGTTGTGCGAGATTCCTTTTAATCAGATTTTTCACAGAAGCTCTATTATTAATAACTTATCCCTTGTTCCCTCTCCTGCAGCCGGTGCCCTTCACCCTGGACAGTGTGGCTGAGACGATTCACACTCTCTTTGCTGAGGACACTCCTGTGGTGCTCCAGCTGGCCCCTAGCGAGGAGGTACTGTATGCACCAGCACATTATTTGATGAGCACCTGAGTGTGTGTCGCTGTGTTTTACTATACAGAGGGTTGGTATGTGCAGGTCATGGTAATGTTATCCTGTGTATGTGTGTCTACAGAGGCTGTACATGCTGGGAAAGGCCAACGCTGTGTTTGAGGACCTGCCTGTGACCCTGCAGCAGATTCGTGCTCGTCTCTCCCAGGATGGCTCTGTGCTCGCCTCCCTGCCACTCAACTCCCTCAGCCGCAATGCTGAGGTACATGCATTAGTCTCGTCACGATACTAACGATACCAGGCCAAGTATCATGATACTGACTAGTATTGCAATACAACAGGGTAAAAAATTCAGTGGCCTAGCGTTCTGTTTGCCCCGTCCCCAGCACGTATTCCCGTTTTCTAAACGTGATGCGCATGTGCAAAACAAACTCACTGATATTTACACTTCTACTCAATACACATATTGAATTTAACTTCACACTGTTCGCTGTATAATAGAATACTGCGTAGAATGGCTGATTTGCTGATATTTGAAAGGCCTACCTGTGATTTGGCTGGTGGAATGGGAGGAAGGAATATCCATACATAATGATCTGCTTTCATTGTAGCAGTAAGGGGGAAAACACTGCATGAAACTGTCTTTACTCTTCAGTTAACATACATACAGACACACACACACTCTACCTCCCTCACACACTCTGTCTCTCATAAACACACACACTCTCTCTCCCACAAACATACACACGGCTCCCAACTTTAAGAAACGTTAGACACCAAACAGAATGTAAGGAGTACCAGAAAGAACTGTGTGATAGTTTAGGCTTACATTAGACCATATGAATCATACCTTTGAAGCACATCTCAAGAGTAGCAGACACTTTTCCTTTCTTCCTGTGCCAATCAAATTTACCTAGACCTAGTGTCAAGTTACCAGGTTGTTGCTGTTACCAGGTTGTTGCTGTTACCAGGTTGTTGCTGTTACCAGGTTGTTGCTGTTACCAGGTTGTTGCTGTTACCAGGTTGTTGCTGTTACCAGGTTGTTGCTGTTACCAGGTTGTTGCTGTTACCAGGTTGTTGCTGTTACCAGGTTGTTGCTGTTACCAGGTTGTTAACTAGCTAGGTAACATGACTGAACAAAGTTGTTTGTGATCAAAGCCATTAGCGGCCTGGGATTAGTTTAAAACGCCCTGTGAAATGGTTTGTGAAATTATATCAAATGTGCACAAAATCACGTGGGAAGAAAAAAAGGTAGCTCTGTTAATGAGTCATATTTTTCCCCCGTTTGAGCAAAGACAAGCTGTTTCTCTAAGCTGCAAGGATGACTGTCACAAAGTTTTTTCCTCTCTGGCACTGCTGTGTGACAACAAACTTGTAAAGCCTATGACTGGCCTGTGCTGTTGGTTATACCAGGGATGAAATTATATACGGAGTATAAACTTTGCTTGCTCTGAGTGCTGCTCCAATGTATCAAATGTACAAATGTAACAACAGAAGACTTATCAGGGTCTGCAACCCCCCATGGTTAAATACATTTTTTTAAACTGATGGAGGAATAATGAGCAGACTGAGAGAAGCAGGTGAATGATGCAGGTGAGTCCCGTGTGGCTCAGTTGGTAGAGCATGGCGCTTGCAACTTCAGTTTTGTGGGTCTGATTCCCACTGGGGGACCAGTACGGAGAAAGTATGAAATGTCTGCACTCACTACTGTAAGTCGCTCTGGATAAGAGCATCTGCTAAATTACTCAAATGTAAATGATGGCTGATGGCTGATGGGGGGTATACGGCTGGCAGATCACTGCTGCCACGTGATATGCCCATGAAAGTCAAGTGGACATTATTGGACCGGCACATACAAGAGAATAGTTGATGTTGCTTAATTTTTTTTTGTACAATTTATAAACTGACTTAATACATGTTTTATAACTGCCCCAGCGGGTTCCTTAGCTCGGTATCATATGAAACGTTACTACGGCGTTCTAAAATGTTGGTATCATAAATATCATGGCGTTTTGATACCATGATATTACCGTGGTACCGGTATACCATGCAACACTAACATGCATAAATAGTGCTGGTTCTGTGTCTGTCCCCTGTAAAAGTGAACAAGAACGGTAAGGGTTGACCACTTCAAATGTTGACCTCTGACTTTTCTCTCTCCCTATAGGCTGATCTGCTCTTCCTGTCTGAGGTCCAGGTTCTACATGACATCACTGCCCTGGTAAGACTCTGAATATATCATTTGTTGGGCACAGGGGGATTGGATCATTTAAATCTGAGCACAGCAGTGCCATCCCCAGAGCCTCACAGCATGTTCTGCTTCTTCATTAGCTGCTAATGTTGATTGTCTACCCCCCTCACACTCGTGTAGCTGCAGAGACACAGGCACCTGGCCAAGGACCACTCCCCTGACCTGTACTCCCTGGAGCTGTCTGGCCTGGAGGAGCTGGGCCGTCGCTACGGACAGGACTCCTCTCAGTACCAAGACGCCACTGCCATTCTGGCCAATGTCCTACAGAAGGTAAGCACAAGGGGGAATGCCCATACTCTGTATTCATAACATGTCTTAGTGGTGTGACTTACTCCTAAATGGCCAAGTACAGAAGGCAATGGTTTATGGTTGTAAAATCAATTTATGTACACTGAACAAAAATATAAACGCAATATGTAAACTGTTGGTTTCATGAGCTGAAATCAAAGAGCCCTGACATTTTGCATCCCTGTTAGTGTGCATTTCTCCTTTGCCAAGATAATCCAAAAATGTGCAGTTTTCTCTAACAGCAACACAATGCCACAGATTGGCATGCTGACTGCAGGAATGTCCACCAGAGCTGTTGCCAGAGACTTGAATATGCATTGCTCTACCGTAAGCCAACTTCGTTTTAGAGAATTTGGCAGTACGTCCAACCGGCCTCACAACCACAGACCACGTGTAACCACGCCAGCCCAGGACCTCCACATCCAGCTTCTTCACCTGCGGGATCGTCTGAGACCAGCCACCCGGACAGCTGATGAAACTGTGGTTTTGCACAACCAAAGCATTTTTGCATAAACTGTCAGAAACCGTCTCAGGGAAGCTCATCTGTGTGCTGGTCGTCCTCACCAGGGTCTTGACCTGACTGCAGTTTGGCGTCGTAACCAACTTCAGTGGGCAAATGCTCACCTTTGATGTTCACTGGCACTCTGGAGAAATGTGATCTTCACGGTTGAATCCCTGTTTCAACTGTACAGGGCAGATGGCAGACAGCGTGTATGCCTTTGTGTGGGTGAGCGGTTTGCTGATGTCAATGTTGTGAACAGAGTACATGGTGGCGGTGGGTTTATGGTATGGGCAGACATAAGCTCCAGACAATGAACACAATTGCATTTTATTGATGGCAATTTAAATGCACAGCGATAACGTGATGATCCTGAGGCCCATTGTCGTGCCACTCATCTGCCGACATCACGTTTCAGCATAATGCAAAGCTGAAAATGGCCCAGTTCTTCCATGGCCTGCTTACTCACCAGACAAGTCACCCATTGAGCACGTTTGGGATGCTCTGGATCGACGTATACGGCAGCATGTTCCAGTTCCCTCCAATATCCTGCAATGTCGCACAGCCATTGAAGAGGAGTGGGATAACATTCCACAAGCCACAATCAACAGCCTGATCAACTCTATGTGAAGAAGATGTGTCACGCTGCATGAGGAAAATGGTGGTCACACCTAGGGCTGTTGCGGTGACCGTATTACCGCCACACCGGCGGTCACCAGTCATGAAGGCAGTCAAATTCCACGTGAACGATGCTGTTGATGGTCATTAGTAGCCTACCAAACTTGCTAACTGCCTGGTACTCAGTACTCTATTGTCACTCTGACATCAATGCAAATGTAATCAAAAATCTAATCAAACACTTTTGCGCAACATTTCTCTCTGTTATGCAATTGCGTGAGAACAGAGTGATGGCCTCTACTAAAAAGAGGAGGATCCCATCAGCTTTATATAAGCTAAGCCTACTATATTTATTTCTCAACTTTCCTAATATTAAGCACATAGCTTCTCTTTACCAGAGGAGTATAGCCTACCTGGCTGGCATGAAAATGAACCGTGGGAAAAGCGTTCTCCATTTGCTATTTAAGTGCATTTTTCCCGCTGCCACTGTTTTGAGTTGTGCATGATAATGGTCCATTTTTAATCAAAACAAATTTCCCTTATTATTTAGTATATGCAAAGAAAAGATTAAATCAAGAATAGTCTGATGGGTGTCCTATATTAGCCTATCACTTGTGAATTATATATTATCACTTGTGAATGATGCCCAGCATAAGAAACAATGCCTTTTTTTGTGACTTTTTCTAATCGTAGTCACACACCTCATGTAACCTAGCCCATAGGCCTAAATGTTTTCATACGCTTTGTATCACAACTAAAGTGGCCAAATAACTATTTAAAATTAAGCACATTAATCTGCTTTACAAGGGGTGTAGAGCCTAACTGGCATACATAAGCAGCGTGTGAGTTTCAAGTTTGGGGAAGATCATTTTCACCATAAAAATGCATCTTTTATAATAAAAGCATTTTTGATGCTAGTTGTATTAATTTGGGATCTATTGTATCACCAACTGTTCCAGACTATGTTTGGAATATTAATCTTGTTGGGCACAATGGCCGCAAAAGGCATGGATTTTTTTAGGGTGCATTAGGGCCACACAAAGGGGATGCCGGCGTGAAATTTGAGGCGTTATTAAGTGCTTGTCAAATTGTGAATGAGAGACTGATGAAGTATCTACAACATGCGCAAAAAAACAAAGCAGAGCTTATGCCTTTCAAGCAACTTTTTTCAAATCATCATTAGAGTCGCGCCATGCAGCCTTACAATGTATTAAAAATCAAAACATATAGCCCAACGTTTGTAGAACAACTAAAGTTACATTAATAACTAATAGCATATAATAGTACCTATTTATTTGTTAACCGAATAGTCGCAAATTGTTTGGAGAAAATATTCTTTCTATTTTATTCAGCTTTGTTCAGTTGTATTCTTCATACTATAAAATAATGCCACGGAATTCTAAGCAGATCTTGTCTGCTAAATGAACTAGTGTAGCCCACAGCCATTTGGCATAGTCAGATCAGTACCTAACATAAGGACAACTCAGTATGTTAGTCTGTTCTGAAATAGTCTACATTTTCTTCATATCATGCTTCTTTAGACCTGTCTAAAATAAATCTAAATCTATATAAATGTATTGTTAAGCTGTAGGCTATATTACATGGATTTATTAGACTTTTTAAAATGTAGATGTTCCAAAGTTCTGCATCAGTGTCTTGTGTGGAAGCCAGGAGATGCTAAATGTGTTTAATTAACGGTAAATTACAGTGAGACCGACAGTTATTTGCTTGACAATCACCTGCTGATGAAATTTTGTGACCGCCACAGCCCTAGTCACACCTGATACTGACTGGTTTTCTGATCAACGACCCTACTTCATTTTTTTAAAGGTATGTGACCAACAGATGCATATCATGTGAAATCCATAGATTAGGGCCTAATTCATTAATTTCAATTGACTGATTTCGTTATATGCATGGTGTGTTTATATTTTGGTTCAGTGTCGATTACCATAAAAACATTATCTCGTTATGTTTATATAGACCAACTGTGGTGTTTTTCCACAATTTCTTTGTTCTACGTCTCTCAACTTCCTGTGCTTTAGTTTGGTGAGGACTTGTTTGGTCTTTATGGTGACAGCGCGGTGGTGGAGGTTGTCACAGTGAAGAACTTTGAGGCTCCACTTACCAGGAAATCTCGCTCAATCCTGGAGTCCAAACAAATTGTGAGTGCATTTAATATTTTTTTATACGTAGATCTATGTACATTTATGCTATTACACATCTTAAGCCTGTTTTTATATTTGGATCTTCATAATTCATAGATATGGTTTCAATGGATGCAAATCTTCTCTACATCCCTCTCACCCCCTGCAGAGTAACCCTGGCAGTCCCTATAACCTGGCCTATAAGTATAACTTTGAGTATGCCGTGATCTTCAACATCGTGCTGTGGCTGATGATCATCCTTGCCCTGGCTGTTATCGTCATCTCATACAACCTGTGGAACATGGACCCAGGATATGACAGCATTATCTACAGGATGACCAATCAGAAGATCAGGTTGGACTAAGGTCTGCCCAGCAACACTCAAGCCCTCCTATTAGCCCTCTCCTAGTGAATCTTTTGTGTGAAAAATAAAGAAGTGGAGCTGAAGGTGTAGGCCTAATTCTAAATGGGTTGGATAGGTTTAAGAAATATGGTGAAAATAATTTATCTTAGCATAGTATAGGCCATGGTTGCACTAATTACACACCAGATAGCGTATACCTATTCAACCTCTCAGCTATAGACAAGCTTCTAGTGGTTGGTTATGGGCTTAGGAGTAGACATCAGAGTAGCAGTTGTTCAGGCAGAGGGAAAGGTCCTATCCAATATGAATGACATGTATAAGAGATGCACTTCATTAGTTAGCACCTTTTGAGAAATTGCAGAGGTTAACTATACAGTAGCTGTAGTTGTGTAGTTTAATGCTGAGTTGTAACACTAGAGCTGTCTCTGAGGCCTAGTCCTGTACCTTCAACCCCACACTTCACATTGCTTATGAGTGTCCTCTTTAGTAGTTGTCCTACATCCCTGGTGATTTCAAATGTCCTGTTTTATTTTTATTGTAAAAAGTAAAGATGATTATTCTAATGCCCTGAAAGACTGAGAATTGGTGTGTGTGTGTGATGTAAACGTTTGTCTCGCTATTTGAAACTGTTTTAAGTTAAAGTGAAATCTAGGTGTATATATTGAAGTTAGAAATACAAATATCCTGAAGGAAACTGCTTTATTGGTATTGTGAGAAGGTCTGTGTAACATTCGCTGGCAGGTTGTAAAGGCGCCTTGCATGCATTTTGCGGTTGTGTGACTTTGACATTTGAATATGCAATAAATGAATTACCATCTAATGTTTGTACTTTACTTCACCTCTAAAATAATCTGCAATATGTAACGGGCTTGGCGTGCTTTTGTAACTGTTTTGGTAACAGCAGATCCACTGTATTACAAAAACACATTATTCATGTGAATCTGATGGTATCATTCCATTCACGCCATTCCAGCCATCATTATGAGCCGTCCTCCCCTCAGCAGCCTCCTGTGGATATGAAGTAATGGTACATAGGCTATACATCCATGCCAATGATAGTATCTTGTGACATGTTATTTCAGTAATTTTATGCTTGAAAAAATAATCAAAACAGTTTTTTGCTTGTTTAATTTGGTGGAAAGCCTTGCAGTGCTTATCTCTCTCTCAGCCAGCATTTGACAGTGAGGAGTGTACATTTTCATTGGCAGATCAATTAAGTTCAATGCAGTTATCCAAACACATTCATCATCCATGACTAAAAGAACAAATCTAGTTTTAAAAGACAAATTTCAACAATACATGTAGTCATTTCATAGCCTGTGTATCGCTGTATCATTGTGGTACCCAACAATGCCAGAGTTAAGAACTGTGTATGGTTCAGTAGGTTCCTCTCTTATCCCTGGTTGGACAACATTAGGTTCCATAGGTTTGACAAAACTTGTCTATAGTAATTATTACCCTAAGGCTTCTTCATGTGGCTTTAAAAGACTGCTGTAGTATTTACAGTATGTGTCAATCATGATGGTAATTTACTCAATTTGATTCTTTTTTAACTCTTGTTTGTAGCTTGTTTGATAACCAGCTATTTATGGCTGAGACTCATCCAGCATTATCAGTCAGCATGATTAGACAGGCTAGTCGTGTCATTTGGTAACTAAATGAATCCCTGCGCTGGTCTTCTATAACCTGTCTGGCCTTTGCATAACCTTTACAAAGAACTGGTGTGTGTTTGTCTGTGTCTGTGTATTTTGAATCCTGTGTTTTCTTCTTCCCTTTATTTCCTGTCTCCAGCTTTAATAAGAAGAAGCAGTTGACATCTGGTTCTGATCTACCGGCAGCCGTAATAACCCCTGAACCTCATGATGTTATCGCTAACGGCGGCCCTGTGCAGTTGTCAGAGACAGCCATGCGGAAGTGTGGATCCTGAGGTTAAATGTTTCACTGGATAACAGGCTGAGACCAATCTATGATCATTACACATTTATTGAAAAAAGATAAATTCATAGAACTGTATATCTAGTCGGATTCACTTGAGGCCACATTTTAACATCTTTATAGCCCTACACACTTTCAATAGACTATTTGAGACTTACTTTACTGACTTTAGTCAAAGCATTCCCATATCACCATGACCATAACGATAACAGATTTTTAGACCAAACAGTATATGACATGATACGTGATTCCATTTAATTGATGTTGTATGGGTATAGGAGTGAGGTTTCTGAACCCAAGTATCCTAACAGGATATTGTCATATTATTGATTATTCACTGATCTATGGAAGCTTTTCTTTAACATATGTATGTTGTCATGCCCTTGCTGTCCCAGTCTCTGTCCAGTGTGCCCATACTCAGTGGTCCAAATACTAAGCTGAGATACCTGTTGTAACGCCAACTTTCACTCACATCAGTCACTATGTCAGTGTAAGGAAATCTAAAGTAATTGGCAACTGCTCGGCCTCCGACTGCAAGGCACTACAAAGGGTAGTGCATATGGCCCAGTACATCACTGGGGCCAAGCTTCCTACCATCTAGGACCTCTATACCAGGTCGTGTCAGAGGAAGGCACAAAAAATTGCCAAAGACTCCAGCCACCCTAGTCATAAACTGTTCTCTCTGCTGTTCTCTCTCGGTACCGGAGCGCCAAGTCTAGGTCCAAAAGGCTTCTTAACAGCTTCTACCCCTAAGCCATAAGACTCCTGAACAGCTAATCAAATGGCTACCCAGACTATTTGCATTGTCCCCATACCCCATTTTTACACTGCTGCTACTCTCTGTTTATTATCCATGCATAGTCACTTTACCTCTACCTACATGTACATATTACCTCAATTACCTCGACTAACCTGTGCCCCCGCACATTGACTCTGTACCGGTACCCCCTGTATATACTGTAGCCTTGCTACTGTTATTTTATTGTTGCTCCTTAATTATCTGTTATGTTTCTATTTTTCTTATTATTTTTTTTAATTTTTTACTTCAGTTTATTTTAGTAAATACTTTCGTAAAACTTTTTTTCTTAAAACTGCATTGTTGGTTGAGGGCTTGTAAGTAAGCATTTCACTGTAAGGTATTCGGCGCATGTGACAAATCAAAAGATTTGATTTGATGTGAATTATATACGGTGATCTCAGGTCAGTATTGGGTCCAGTGAGCCTAGATGACCCTTGTGGCTGCAGCATGTGATGGCCTGCTCACCAACCCCTCCACCCAGGGACTGAGCTGGCTTGATGCCCCTGCTGCAGCTTCAGCTCCCGAGTGGCGCAGCGGTCTAAGGCACTGCATCTCAGTGCAAGAGGCGTCACTACAGTCCCTGGTTCGAATCCAGGCTGTATCACATCCGGCCGTGAATGGGAGTCCCATAGGGCGGCGCACAATTGGCCCGGTGTCGTCCGGGTTTGGCCGGGGTAGGCCGTCATTGTAAATAATAATTTGTTTTTAACTGACTTGCCTAGTTAAATAAAGGTTACATTTAAAAAATTTAAAAATAAAAACAATTTGAACAGTAATATTTGTAATATTTGAAAAGTATATGAATGACTTGTCTTTTATTGTTGTGTGCATATAACTTCTCAGAATGTAAATTATGAGCAATTAGATATTAAAGTATCTGATGAACTTTATCAAGAAGTGCAATGAATCATTAAAACATTTCTTGAATCATTAAAACATATCTGCAACATTAAATGAAAAATGTTATGTGGACCATGAGTAGCCTACATATCAAGTAATTTGATACTGTGAAGGTATATTAGAATAATTCAATGTATTTCATATTTAATATCATATAAATGTACATTTGTGACCAAATAATAAAGTCATAAAACAGACGTGGATGCAAATAATATTCTCATTCTATGGTCTCATATAGCTAGATTGTTCACTTCCGGAAACAACAGGATGTTCTTCTGAACCAGGAAAAGCTTGAAAACAACGGCAACCTTTGCCAACAACGTGTATTTATGATTTTATGTGCGTTGCAATTAATCAGCAAGATGATTTGGAGAGTGCAGTAGCTGTGTACATTTTCCGTCTCCTCATTTTTTGGTCACGCGTGTGTATGTTGCACTAACTCACTGTATTACCGAGTAAGTATGAGAACTGGGGACAAAAGTTATCTGCTAGCTAGCTAACGTTAGCCTATTCATAGATGCTAGCTAAGGCTCGCCTACACCAAATGTCTCTGAAGTTACAGGCAGCTTGTTGCCAGGTTTAGTTAGCTAGCGTGACTGTGTATAGTTGAATGATATTCTAGAATGACAAATGGCACATATGAAGATAACCATTATACGAGCAATATTTAACGTTAGCGAAATGCAACGACCTGAGGACTAACCAGTGATTGCTAGCATAGTAGTCCATGGCACGGGCCAGACCCCCAAATGAGGGCCGGCGGGCTCACTCTTGGGGTGACGATGTCTCATGGCAGTTTTCTCCGTGTTATCACTCTTTTCATCCCTCCATCCCATTCATTTTTACCATTGTTCGTCATATCGTAAAATTCCAATGTCAGTATAGAACCAGTTATTGCTCACCTATAACGTTACCCTTTAATCATATTAGTAAACTTAGATTCACAACTATCCATCCACATGTTGTAATACTCATGCTTAAAAAAGTCAACCCTGATACATTTGGGTGGTCATGAAATTACCTTTTAAGTGGTATACATATAAACAACTTCAAATGTGACTCTGGGTGACAACATAAGGCTGTTTTTCCCAACATTAGGAATGTTTTCCTTAAGAAATGAAGTCCACGTCCATGTTTTGTTTCCTTTGCTTCCTTACTTCCTAGTATTGCAATACTGGTATTGTGACAACAATACCCTTGAAATTGGAATGTTGGAAGCGTAGCCATATAATTCCATATAGTGGGGCAGCTATGGGGATTGTAACTTCGGTGATAGAAGCATTAAATTGCACACACACAGAACAGGGTTTTAAAAACATGTGTAGATACAGGACCATCACAGGATTCCCGCATTAACGCCACTGAAGCCTTTTTCCAATATGGCCGCCAAACAACCCAATGGGGTGTTATTGGATCAATTTCGCATGACCATACCTGCATGAAACATAATTGTAGTATGCCAATTGTGCCAGCTATATAAATATGTTAAATGATTCACAGAACTGGGGTGTGCCCAAAAAGCTGTCCTGATCACTGATTTCTTAACATTTCAATGCTTAAAGGGGCAGTGCAGTTAATGTGATTTACTTGTTTAAAAAAAAATATATCTTTCCACACAGAGGTCGAAATAACACTTGGAAATTGTGAAAATTTTGATAATGCAGTTTTTGTGTAAGGGCTATTTAGAAGAAAAAATGCCTGTAAATTTCAGTCTGTTCAGGTGGGATGGAACTTTTGGCCCAGATGACATCACAATGTGATCTGATTATAATAGACCAATGCCTGTTAATCTGGGTAAGCGGGTGCGCTCTAGAGCATCCTATCAGCCAATCAGAGCTGTATGTAAATATCTTAACATTTGTTTCCTAACGCCCGTATGATCAGCCTGAGCATTTCCAGGGCCAAAGGAGGCTTGGGGATATAATTGATAAAAAATATATTTGAGTTTATTTCATTAAATAAACACAATGATTTGAAAGAATCAATTACAAAGACTGCATGGGGACTAATTGCAATATTTTATCTTTAAATAAAAAATGATTTCATACATGTGCATATTCATGGCTGTGGGCTGATTTTAAAATTATATACAATGTTATCCTATCAACTGTTTTCATAAAGCAGAGGATTAGAACACTTGTAAAATTCCGTGTGAATGCCAATACGTTTTAACCTATTATCTAGATGAGAGCAGAAAACCATTAATTAGTCAAAATAACCACATAATAACCACATAATTAGTCAAAATGTAAAGGGATAATCCATCCCAAACCCCTAATTCTTATGTTTAAACAGTGTCAAACTGTGTTAAATAACAGTAATATGTGAAAACTATATTTTTTGTGAACAAATATTTATTTTTGTCATTATAATAAGGTTGGTATGCGAAAATCGTTGTGGAAATCTTTGCAGCTCAAGTCCACAACAAAACCCACAATGCAATGCTCACTCTGGGCTGGCTAGCTATCTAGCAAATGTAAATCCACACAATAATACCAAAGTCAATATCAGCATGTGAAGTAGATGGCTAGCTGTAAAATTGCCTAAACAAACTGCACCCATTAATTTAGGAGTCTATCTCACCAAGTTCAAATTGCAACTCTGTTGCCCAGAGCAGGTGCAAAGTACGTTGCTATGGCAACGGGTCCTTACCCACAGATACACAGGTTGCGTTGCGAGATGGTACTTGAAGGAGAAACTGAGTTGAATAATTTACACTAAATTGAGCACATCTAAGCGAAATATATACTTTGTCATGATGATATAAACGGATGGACAAGTATGCCCATACCATCTATTGGCTGATTTGTCGAGTTGGATTGTAGGTCATTGTTTTAAGAGTGTCATGAAATATGATGGTGTGTTATCCTCTATCTCCAATGACAAGAACCATGTGGCTATGATACGTTCTTGCATGATTTGTGATTTCACAGACGGACCACTGAGAACTTAAATCATGGGGAACATTTCATGATTTTTACTTCAGGGGGTGGATTATCCCTTTAAGATGTATTCTTACTATGGGGCTGTAGCAGGTTGGTCTATTATTAGAAAACTAAAAGTATCAATTAATATAACTGGCCTCAACAGGCCCAACATTGGATTTTACTACATGGAATATCTGGGGCAGGTTTATAGTCCTCATAATGAAAATAGTTTAATAGGATAACACTGTATATCCTTTTAGTCAGCCCACATTCATGAATATTTACAAGTATAAATCCATTTTAAATGTTTGAAGATGAAATATTGCAATTAAGAATTTAAACATCTTCAGAAATCAGTGATTCTGACACCTTTTTGGGCACATTCTTACCACAGTTCTGTGAATAATTGAACATCTTTGTATATATGACACACTTGGCTCATTTGGTTGTGTATTCTACATCATTATAACCATTTTAAGATATTGTTGGGTGTATTACAATTGTTTCATACAGGTATGGTCATGCAAATCGATCCAATAAGACCCCATTGAGTTGTTTGGTGCCATTTTGGAAAAAGGTTTCTGTGGGGTTAATGCGTGAATCCTGTGATGGCCCTGTATCTACAAATGTTTTTGAAACCCTTTTCTCACTGTGTGTGGAATTTGGTGCTTCTATCACCGATGTTACAATCCAAAACCATAGCTGCCCCAAGACATGAAATTCTAAGGCTAAGTTTCCAACATTCTAATGTCAATTGCACAATAAGGGCTATTTTTAAACAATTGTTGTAGGTGGTATTTTCAAAGTTGGTTATATTATATACAATTTGAAAGGTAATTTCATGACCTTTCAGATCCACTTGTCAAACAAAGTTTAAAATGTATCAGGGTTTCCATTTTAAAGCCATTTATACCTAACCTTCCAAAAATGTGTCTGATGGATAGCTACGAATCTAAGCTTTCAATGATATATGATTAAAGTGTATATGTGAGCAATAACTTTAAGAATACTGACATTGTTTTTCAACTGGTAAAACCGCTATGGTGAAAAATGAATGGGATGGAGGGATGAAAGAAATCGTGATAACACAGAGAAAGCTGCCTTTGCAGCACTGCTGTCGCACAACTCTAGGGACATTAACCTTCAAGAAAATCACTGAGACATCGTCTTCCCAAGTGAGCCCGACCTGGCCCATGGACTATAGCATGCTAATGCAGTAAAATATATGCACCACACTGTGACCTGTCAAGATGCTGCTGTTCTTGTGGATTGAGAGATACAGAACATGTACCCATAATGAACCTGTAGTTGCTTACTAACTGCTATTGCAAGTTTATAAACAATACTTGTATTTGTCATGGCAAAAGCATTACACATTAAGTACAAAGTAAAAAATAATCACACTTGCACGCACCTGATACTGTATTTAACAACATACATCCCCAAGGTATGGGTGATTATGCACATTTAAACTGACAGATATGAAAGTGAATGTATACCATGTGTGTCTGCTGCAGATCTTTCTTGCTGCATCGCCATCGCTGCCTTGGTTGGTGACAGGAGGCTCTGGAGAAGGAGTGTCCATCAAGTCCTGAAGGACCATAGCTTGGTCATGATGGACCACAGGAGAGCTCTAACCATTTCACTGGCCGTTGACAAGGTGGATAACGCTCAAGTATGTCTGGCCTGCCTGGTTATATTCATTCATTGGGATTCCTAGTCTTTTTCTCAGTCAGTATGCAAGAAATATAATCAATAATAGTGAGCATAGTAACAGTACCCCTTTCTGCTTTTTAGATGGGAAGTCCACTCAAAATCCCTCAGACCCTCCTTTCTTCAGAGTTGGGATGTGGGAATGAAGAGGCACAGGTAGATGTTATTCTCTTTGGGTAACCTTTCTCTTAAGGCGTCCGCATGGTAAACATCTGAAACAGTTCGTGCCAATCACAGACGACGTTTCTGTTCGTTTTGGTTTTCGGCAAGGGTTTTCTCGGTTGTTCGTGCACGCGGTATTTTTTTCTTGAGGCAAGCCGAAGTCTACGCCTTTTCGTCTGTGATTGGTCAACAGTAGGGATTCTTTAATGAAGTGTTTGTCGTCATTCAACGAGAGACGAATCGCTTTCATGTACATTTTTTCAGTTGAGAAAAACTGCACCAAACATCTTAGTTAGATGTAAAATTGTGCGACTAATATTTCAACAACAACAAAAAAATGAATGACAGATGTCTTGCGTTATGTTAGATTAATTCAGACTTCTGAGGAAGTGTATACTGGCTACGGTACTATTGCAACTTTTCAATCAAAGGTCTTTTAAGGGAGAATGCGAGCACACTCATTCAGTTCGCTTAGCCTAAGTAGGGCACACTAAGTAGGGCTTATGGGGTCAAACATTTAGTAAGAAACACAATTATACCTGAAAGACCTTAGCTGACCCCAAAACTTTCTCACCTTCTGTCCCTCTCCTTCACACACACAACATTAAAATGACTGAAAATAAATGAAATGACAGATTTCACCTTTAACCTTTTTCCCCAAGGTTTTAATATTGTGGTCAGGGCAGTGGGTCAGTAACTTTCCTCCTGCCTCCCTTTCTCCAACAGATTCATTGGTCCCAGATTGCTGGAGACAGAATCAAACTCCAAGATTCCCGTCAGCAGAATGGATCCATCTCTTTGGATCATGGCCAGGTGGCTTTAGCCCAAGCGGCAATGGACAGGTGAGGAGCAGCATTTATGGAGCCACAGATGGAAAGTTATGTTAGGAAGCAAGCATACATAGTCTGGTTAGATTGTTGTAGGTTCATAGATGATTTTACTCTATAACACGGTCACTTAGTAAGATACAGCCTTTGTCTTACTCTTATACTGCCAAAATATACATTTGAAGTCATGTTATTATCTGTGAACTAATTGGGAGCCTTTGCACGGTAAAGTAGAATTAAGCCACTTTGTCATTGGGTGCAGTTTTCCAAACGTTCCACAGATGGGGCTCTTCCCCTAAGTATTATTCTCAAAGGTAGCTTACATGCTCCGGGTACACCACCATTACTGGTACTGTAGAGATATAGCTACAGCAGCAGTGCTTATCTTTACCACACAGACACACTGCCTGGTACTATCAACCCCATTCCACCTGTCTGCCCCTCCCCCTATAGCCTCACACAGTTTCCCTATTGGTTAACTAACATGTACATGGTCAGAATGGTTATCATATAAGCCGGAATGTCATATCAGGTCATGATGACACAGAATGGTCGTAGAGCTGTAAAGGTTCTGACTGGTTCCGTTCCTTCCTTCATCAGGCAGATCCAGTTGGTCCTCACGGACGTTTTAAAGACTGAACAGGGGCTGGCCTACCTGGACAAGAAAAGGCGTGGCCTGATGACTGGCAATGGAGAGAGAAAGAGAGAGTCGTGGGTGGGGAGTGGGCAGAGGAGGGTGTCTCAGAGCAGCAGAGAGGGGGGAGAGGATCGGAGAGATGATCCCCAATACAGAAAGAGACCCCATGACCACGACACACCCACTTCGACCCGCAAGGAGACGAGGTAATGCTGGGTTAAATGTTGCTGAATTTAGGATGCCAGTGAGCGATCGAGAGTTAAAACACAGAGTAAGTATACAGACAGTAGAATTTTGTTTGGGTGGCTTCTGACTTTCTTTCCTTCTTTCTCTCTTGTTTAGGTCACACCACAGAGGGGGGTCAGAGGAAGAAGAGGAGATGAAAGAAGTGATAATAGGAGAGGAGAACGGTGAGGACCAGGGGCCTCATTTATAAAAATTGCGTACGCACAAAATATGCCCTGAAACATGTGTCCGCCAGTTTTCACTCAAAATTTGCTATTTTTTTCAAAACTGAACTTGACGTGAGAATGTGCTTATCTTCCCGCAAACTTTAGACCATGAGTACGCACAGTTTCTAGTGGTTGAAGTATTGCATTACAAGAAGGCAAAAGTAGTAGCCTTGTGCAAATGTGGAATATATGGCACTCTTATTTATAACAAAAAAACATGTAGCCTAGCTAAATATAATAACAAGATGCCAAATGTACAGTGTGCATCTCTCATTTAATTGGGCCTATTAGATATTATCGTTGTTTTTATTGAACCTTAATTTAACTAGTTCAGTTAAATGCTATCATAACTACAAGTTTTTGCTCTATGCATCCGACAGGGAGTGTAGTTTTATAACACAGTAGAATTTAACCGGTGAACAGACAGTTGATCTTTTGCATTGAGATGTATAGGCTACCACTGTAACTAGGCCTACTGTAGTTTAACATTTTATCAGAGTAGACACCGTTTCAGAATTCGCGGGCAGTGCAGCTTATTTAGGTTTGGGGAAAAGTGAAGGTAAAACGTTATTGCATTCGAAGAATCTGTTTACAGGTCCACAACAATTTGCAAGTGTTTTTGTCTTTCAGAAATGGTCATATACAGCAAATGTCACTGCAAAAGAAAACATTCTGCCAACACCTCCAAAGACATTTGATCAAGTTTGCCATGCATTGCTATTTCCTTTAGATACTGTCTTGGCCTAATTCCAATACTTCCAAAGTATACAGCACATACGGGCGTTATTGTCACCATAAAAGGTGAATGATGGGTGTTTTTTCAGGCGGAGTTATAATGCTCGTTCACGCGCGCACAAGTTTACGACAGGTTTGGTTTATAATGGGAAACTTGCATGTATGTATGTATGGCGTGCGCCAAATTAATAATCACAATATTTTTCTGCGTGCGCAGTCTTTTCAGAAATGAGGCACGCAGATATTTAGTGTTACATTTATGCAACGTTTATGAAGATCACACACACATTCCTACCGTCTTGCCCCCCCCCCCCCCCCCCCCCCCGAGGGTTCTCCTTATTGGAAAGGCTCTGCAGTATTCCTGGATTCAAGCCTGTTGTAAATAAACAAACACTTTACTTTATAGAGCTGTAAAACAAAGACCTGCTGAATCTGCACCTTTCTTTTCCTCTCTTACACACACACATACACAGGCAACGTTGATTTAATTCTCTGTTACGGTCGTTTGTTTTTCCATATCTGCTGCCCTACTTTCTGGAGAGTAGGAACACGTTTATTGTATCTGGTGTGATAACTTTATCACCGTCCCTTTACTCTGCAGAGGGTAGTGTGTCAGGGAGGCGCAGGTCCGGGGTACCCCTGGAGGAGGTGACCTTTACTGAGGGGGACAGGCACCAGAAAAAGCGTTACCCACAATCCACCAGGACCAGGAAGTCCAATTCAGGTTCAAGTGAATCCACACGCGCTGAGGTAGGATCTCTGGATAGAAGTTACCTTAATACTGACATTAAAGTTGTCTGACTTTAAGGCTAAAGCCAAAAACCTGAAAGCTAGAAACCATAGACAACCAGCCCCCAGCTTAACGCAACCTTTATCCCTCTGTTTCCAGAGGGAGAGATGTAGGAGGGAGTCTGGGCTCAACTGTAATGGACAGATGAAGGATGGATGGATGAAGGATGGAGCGGTGGAGAGCTTGACCACAGACACCTCCAGGCGCTCCAGGGGGAGCGTGCTGCGCCTGTCCGGGGAGTCCAGAGGCGTGGGAGGACTGCTCCCAAAACGGCTCTGTCTGGAGGGGACAGGGGCCAGAGACACCAATGTAGCATCCATAGAGGTAGAGGTGGATCCCTCTGACTTTGACGGGACCTTGATGGTTGTCACTGTGGGGGAAGACGAGGAAGTTGTTAGCCCCTCTAACCCCAGCTGTGGAAAGGAGAGGAGAGGAACCCTGAGGCTGTGCCTGTCCTCCAGCCAGGATAGGTCACCCAAACCCAGCCCTGCTGAACCCAGTGAGTATAGAGCACACTGTATGCTGCATACCTTCACTCCTGGTGTGTGTGCTTCTTTCACCCCATCTCTCTTATTGAAACAAACATACAGAAATAAAGAAACACACAGATTCCTCCCCCTCCTGGAGTGGTTACATTATAATGTAGTAACAACGTGCATGCCCTGAGCATCTGTATACCTTATATTTCCTCTGTTTGAGGGATCAAATCCACTTGTCACTTAAATCTCACTCGATTATTTGCTTTCATTTTACTCCTGCGACTCTTTCATACTCTTGCTTGTGCCTTTTGTTAGCGTTTCGACCACAGACATTTTTATAATGACCTGTCAGACACCCCGGCAATGGCTGAAATGAGCTCAATGGAATACATTGTCTTTCAGTTGCATCTCTAAGAACGATAAAGCTTCATCTGAGATTTAACGCTCCGTCTAGAAACTTATCCTGCTATTGACACACTTGTTGAATTATACAACAGTAATTAATGAGGCTAGACAGCGCAGGTGGGTGCAGGTAGGGAAGACGGAGCAGGTGGGTGCAGGTAGGGAAGACGGAGCAGGTGGGTGCAGGTAGGGAAGACGGCGCAGGTGGGTGCAGGTAGGGAAGACGGAGCAGGTGGGTGCAGGTAGGGAAGACGGAGCAGGTGGGTGCAGGTAGGGAAGACGGAGCAGGTGGGTGCAGGTAGGGAAGACGGAGCAGGTGGGTGCAGGTAGGGAAGACGGAGCAGGTGGGTGCAGGTAGGGAAGACGGCGCAGGTGGGTGCAGGTAGGGAAGACGGAGCAGGTGGGTGCAGGTAGGGAAGACGGAGCAGGTGGGTGCAGGTAGGGAAGACGGAGCAGGTGGGTGCAGGTAGGGAAGACGGAGCAGGTGGGTGCAGGTAGGGAAGACGGAGCAGGTGGGTGCAGGTAGGGAAGACGGAGCAGGTAGGGAAGACGGAGCAGGTGGGTGCAGGTAGGGAAGACGGAGCAGGTAGGGAAGACGGAGCAGGTGGGTGCAGGTAGGGAAGACGGAGCAGGTAGGGAAGACGGAGCAGGTAGGGAAGACGGAGCAGGTAGGGAAGACGGAGCAGGTGGGTGCAGGTAGGGAAGACGGAGCAGGTAGGGAAGACGGAGCAGGTGGGTGCAGGTAGGGAAGACGGAGCAGGTAGGGAAGATGGAGCAGGTGGGTGCAGCCCTGTTCCACCTCTATGTTAGTGTATTTATGCAAATGAGGCACATCATCTTTATTTTTAACAAAACATATTAAAAAAATACATAATACCATTAGAACATATGAGTGCATTCTAAGAAGAAAAAAGTGAAATCCCTGAAATCCATGAATTATTTGTCCGTGCCAGTAAAATGTTTTATGTGCCATAATTCAGTCCATATCTGATGAATTTTAAAAATGCTAAAAGTTTAGAGTATCTTCATTCTTTGCCTGTTGCATTTATTAGTATTGTTTTAAAACCTTTTAACAATTTTGATGACCGTTGCTAAATGTAGTCTATTTTTCTGCTTCGGGCGCTGAGCCTGAGCCCTTCAGTGTCTGTTAATGATGACAACTGGGTGTGTGATTGCGACTGTCAGTATGCCCAGTGTGTGTGTGTGTATATGTCTCTGCCAGTATCGCCTTTTTGTGTGTAAAAAAATAAAAGAAAAAGAAAAAAAAGTATATGTGTGCTTGCATGTGTGTGCCATAGCACTAGCTGTGGCCTACAACACTTTGGCATTGCTATGGTTACTGCCCCCCCCCCCCCCCCAACATAGCACTAGCTGTGGCCTACAACACTTTGGCATTGCTATGGTTACTGCCCCCCCAACATAGCACTAGCTGTGGCCTACAACACTTTGGCATTGCTATGGTTACTGCCCCCCCCCAACATAGCACTAGCTGTGGCCTACAACACTTTGCCATTGCTATGGTTACTGCCCCCCCCAACATAGCACTAGCTGTGGCCTACAACACTTTGGCATTGCTATGGTTACTGCCCCCCCCCCCCCCCCCCCCCAACATAGCACTAGCTGTGGCCTACAACACTTTGCCATTGCTATGGTTACTGCCCCCCCAACATAGCACTAGCTGTGGCCTACAACACTTTGGCATTGCTATGGTTACTGCCCCCCCCCCCCCCCCCCAACATAGCACTAGCTGTGGCCTACAACACTTTGGCATTGCTATGGTTACTGCCCCCCCCCAACATAGCACTAGCTGTGGCCTACAACACTTTGCCATTGCTATGGTTACTGCCCCCCCAACATAGCACTAGCTGTGGCCTACAACACTTTGCCATTGCTATGGTTACTGCCCCCCCCCCCCAACATAGCACTAGCTGTGGCCTACAACACTTTGCCATTGCTATGGTTACTGCCCCCCCAACATAGCACTAGCTGTGGCCTACACCACTTTGCCATTGCTATGGTTACTGCCCCCCCAACATAGCACTAGCTGTGGCCTACAACACTTTGCCATTGCTATGGTTACTGCCCCCCCCCCAACATAGCACTAGCTGTGGCCTACAACACTTTGGCATTGCTATGGTTACTGCCCCCCCCCCCAACATAGCACTAGCTGTGGCCTACAACACTTTGCCATTGCTATGGTTACTGCCCCCCCCCAGCATAGCACTAGCTGTGGCCTACAACACTTTGCCATTGCTATGGTTACTGCCCCCCCCAACATAGCACTAGCTGTGGCCTACAACACTTTGCCATTGCTATGGTTACTGCCCCCCCAACATAGCACTAGCTGTGGCCTACAACACTTTGGCATTGCTATGGTTACTGCCCCCCCAACATAGCACTAGCTGTGGCCTACAACACTTTGGCATTGCTATGGTTACTGCCCCCCCCCAACATAGCACTAGCTGTGGCCTACAACACTTTGCCATTGCTATGGTTACTGCCCCCCCAACATAGCACTAGCTGTGGCCTACAACACTTTGGCATTGCTATGGTTACTGCCCCCCCCCCCCCCCCAACATAGCACTAGCTGTGGCCTACAACACTTTGCCATTGCTATGGTTACTGCCCCCCCAACATAGCACTAGCTGTGGCCTACAACACTTTGGCATTGCTATGGTTACTGCCCCCCCCCCCCCCCCCCCAACATAGCACTAGCTGTGGCCTACAACACTTTGGCATTGCTATGGTTACTGCCCCCCCCCAACATAGCACTAGCTGTGGCCTACAACACTTTGCCATTGCTATGGTTACTGCCCCCCCAACATAGCACTAGCTGTGGCCTACAACACTTTGCCATTGCTATGGTTACTGCCCCCCCCCCCCCCCCCCCAACATAGCACTAGCTGTGGCCTACAACACTTTGCCATTGCTATGGTTACTGCCCCCCCAACATAGCACTAGCTGTGGCCTACACCACTTTGCCATTGCTATGGTTACTGCCCCCCCAACATAGCACTAGCTGTGGCCTACAACACTTTGCCATTGCTATGGTTACTGCCCCCCCCCCAACATAGCACTAGCTGTGGCCTACAACACTTTGCCATTGCTATGGTTACTGCCCCCCCCCCCAACATAGCACTAGCTGTGGCCTACAACACTTTGGCATTGCTATGGTTACTGCCCCCCCCCAACATAGCACTAGCTGTGGCCTACAACACTTTGCCATTGCTATGGTTACTGCCCCCCCCCAACATAGCACTAGCTGTGGCCTACAACACTTTGCCATTGCTATGGTTACTGCCCCCCCCAACATAGCACTAGCTGTGGCCTACACCACTTTGCCATTGCTATGGTTACTGCCCCCCCAACATAGCACTAGCTGTGGCCTACAACACTTTGCCATTGCTATGGTTACTGCCCCCCCCCCAACATAGCACTAGCTGTGGCCTACAACACTTTGCCATTGCTATGGTTACTGCCCCCCCCCAGCATAGCACTAGCTGTGGCCTACAACACTTTGCCATTGCTATGGTTACTGCCCCCCCCAACATAGCACTAGCTGTGGCCTACAACACTTTGCCATTGCTATGGTTACTGCCCCCCCAACATAGCACTAGCTGTGGCCTACAACACTTTGCCATTGCTATGGTTACTGCCCCCCCCCAACATAGCACTAGCTGTGGCCTACAACACCTTGCCATTGCTATGGTTACTGCTCCCCCAACATAGCAGGACAGCACTGCTGTCCCTGTCTTTGTTTCATAGTCCATTACACCACAGTCGTGTGTGTGTAATATAGGGTTGGGTGTTATCCAGATGTCCATACCGTTCCAGTACCATACGGTATTACCGGTAGTGCACACAAGGGCGGCTATTTCTTTGCAAACGTAAAAAATAAATAAGTATGCTAACAAAGTACTTGTGAAATCCCATAGCGGGTGCTACGTAAATGCTAACAAGGACAAGCGAACATAAACTAAATGCAAGGACAGACAACCCAGCTCATTAAGTTCTCAAAGGACTACACTCGAACTTGATCCAGTAGAGGATTGATAGTCTGCTGTAACCAAGAATCTTCTGATTTTATAAGTTAGCCACCTATAGCTAGCAAGTTAGCAAATCAAATGCATAGCTGGAGCCTTGAGCTGGAGATAGTTAACTTATACTAGTTATAAGATATTTACTTGGCAAACATTAGTAGTGAATTTCTATTGTAACTTGATCACCTCTCTTTGCTGCTCAACTGTGGAGGTCACATCACATCCACTTCTGTTTGCGCCATGTGCTAGTTGTTAACAAATGTACCTGAATTTAATTGCATTTTTGTGAGTCAAAATTAGAATTTTGAAAATCATACGCTCTTTATTTCAAAATATCTCAGTATACAGTATACTGCCCAAGCCTAGTGTGTAACAGTATTTCACTGCAACAGGTTTAATCTGTGTGTGTGTGTGTGTGTGTTTTCTAGTTGTTCTCTCCAGTGATGAGGAGGAGGTAGTCACCCCGTCCCGCAGTTCAGTCCTTCGGCCACAGACTGGCGCTACTGAGTCTAAGCCCCAGAGAAATCATTCTCAGGAACAAATGGTGGCAGAGATGCACTCTAAGGTGGGCAAAAACAACTTCTGACATCACAAAGGATGGAATAGGGGGATATCACAATGGATGACATCACAGAGGGCAGAATAGGGGACATGCTGCTTGCTTAGTGAGTACCACTTCCTCCTGGTTCGGCTAACAACGATGCTCGATCCCAGAACCACTGCCTTGCTAGAACATATGACCGCCCTCTTGAAGCGTCTTACCAGTCAGCTCCACGTGTAAAGCTAGCTGTTCAGACACTTCAGGCTGAGGAGTAGGCTTCACACATCCCCATGTTCTACACTAACGCTCATTGACATAGGCTGGTAGCAAAGCTAGCCAAAGGGCATTTTTACCGGTTTAAGTGTTTTAAAAAAAAGTATAATGCAGTTGATTGGCGACATGACACAAACGTTATGTTAAGCAGGACATTCATACGAGCCTTACAATCCAATTCTAATCTAAAAGAAGTGTGAAATGCACTCATGAGCAACATGTAAATGTAGTTTTTTTTTTGCCGTCAGTTGAGGTTTTCTCTTAGTTTAAAAGCGACTGAGATTTTGTATGAAAAGCGCTATATAACATACACCTATTGTCATTGTGAGAACTCCCAGTGTTTTCCCCTATGGTGGGGAAATTGTGAATAGCGACTCAAGAGTATAGATTACAGTGATGTCACAAAGGGCTGCTCACAGAGGGATGAGAGTACAGAGTCAGGTGGTGTTAGTGAGGGAGGGCGTTGCGTGACTAGACTGGCCCGAGGGGGTAGAACCACCACCTGCTGCCTGCCAGGCTTTAGAGGCCAGTGTGGGGATACTGTAGCTCCCACGTACTGTAGTCGGTCAAATCATAGGAGGACGAGCCAAATGCCCTCGGCTGCACCACAAACAAATGAACACGCATACACTGCATTATCAAAAGTATGTGGACACCTGCTTGTCGAACATCTCATTCCAAAATAATGGTCATTAATATGAGGTTGGTCCTCCCTTTGCTGCTATAACAGCTTCCACTCTTCTGGCAACCGAGAACAGACGATTTATACCAGCTATGCGCTTCAGCACTTGCCGGTCCTGTTCTGTGAGAGTGTGTGGCCTACCACTTCGCAGCTGAGCCGTTGTCGCTCCTAGACGTTTCCACTTCACAATAACAGCACTTAGTGTTGACCGGGGCAGCTCTAGCAGGGTAGAAATTTGACAACCTGACTTGTTGGAAAGGTGGCATCCTATGACGGTGCCATGTTGAAAGTCAATGAGCTCTTCAGTATGGGCCATTCTACTACCAATGTTTGTCTATGGAGATTGCATGGCTGTGTGCTGGATTTTATACACCTGTCATCAACGCATGTGGCTGAAATAGCCAAATCCACTAAATTGAAGGGGTGTCCACATAGTTTTGTCTATATATAGTGTATGTTAAACCGATCTGTTAATTAACTAAGTCTCTCGCACACAAACCCTTTCTATGTCTCCTTGTTTATCTGGATTCTCTTGTGCCCTTGTTATCAGAAAGCATGGTTGTTGTGTGCTTGCATGCACTTGTGTGTGTCACTTATCAAAGTGTTTGTGTGTGTGTTTGTTTCAGTTGGTGCCTGTGGTGGTGACCGGATTTGGGGTGGCCCCCTTCCCCAGCACTGAGGACTCTGAGAATATGGGCCTGCCCTTCTCTTCCCTGCACTGTGGGGGGGTCCGTGGGGAGGCCAGCGGGAACCTCAGGGTAATGCTCTGAACACTGTGCTCCGACTGTGGAGAAGATGCAGTACATACTAGAATAAACATTCAATACATAGCGGCTTGTACTCTTGCAGTGCTTATGTGACGTGTGGCCCTTTCTTTCCTCCTCTGCAGATCACAAACCAAAGAATCATCATACCAATTCAAGGTAATTCAGCACCCCTGGATCTTGTTTTGTGTTGTCGCCACAGCTTTTACCATCCAGTCCTGGTCCTCTATTTAACCTTTAATCCTTTTGGAACAATGGCATTATTACTTGGTCCAACCTGAACGAGACCGCGTGTGGTCGCTAGCCCCTCTGGTCCCTAGCCCCTCGTGTGGTGGCTATATAAAAACTCTGTCTTGAAATAGATCCTGTTGTGGTCCTCCTGTCTGTCTGCACACCATCCTCATCTTCAGCTGAGTGCACACGTGTGTGTGTGTGTGTGTGTGTGTGTGTGTGTGTGTGTGTGTGTGTGTGTGTGTGTGTGTGTGTGTGTGTGTGTGTGTGTGTGTGTGTGTGTGAGACCCTCAGGGCTTTTGTGCTCTTTTTCACCTTTCTGCTGGTGAAATCTGTCTGCAGAGAGCTAATGTGCTTTCCCCTGTGACTCCTGATCACTACTGTATGTGGAATAGTAAGTTTTCCTGGTCTTTGCCTCCTGAATAAGCCCCAGGTTTAGATGACCAGGTTGTTGACCCCTCTCTCTCCCCTCTGTCTTCAGAGCCTTCGGGCCTGGTAGAAGTGATGGTGACTGTGGAGCGCTGTCAGCTGTGGCGGTACAGCGTCTGGGACAGGGAGGAGCTACAGGAGAGAGGGCTGGGGTGGGAGGGTGAGGGGGAGATGGGGCAGCCCCCCCCCGCCCTCCTCCTCCTCTACGTGTCAGACACCCAGGCAGCCGCCGTCCAAGAAGACCTGAGTGAGCTGTCAATCAAACAGGCCTTAGACCCACCCACCGGTGAGAGCCTGCCTTGTGGAACCAAAGTGTGTGTGTGGTGTTTGCTCAAGTGTGTGTACGCCTATGTGCTATGCAAATGTATTTGATTGTGTTGTTTGAATGTGTGTGTGTTCACAGGTCAAGCCAGTCCCTTTCTCTTGCTCACTCTGTGCGACCCTCTGGAGGGGGTGGAGGGGGCTCTCCTTCGCTCCATCCTCGACATCATCTGTCTCAACAACACCCCGCACGTCGACGCTGCACGGCTCCGTGGCAGCTCTCCTGTCAACTGGGTTGTTGACCTCCACAGTCCCCTCCTGTCATTGGATGACAGTCTGGTGCTGGTCAGCAGAACTGGACTGGATCCGCAGCTACTCTCCCTACTGGGCCATAACAGTGCCAAGCCTGGGACAGAGCCAGACCAGGACCAAGAACCAGAACAGGACAGAGACACACCTGGGCTGGAGCTGGACCCTCTGGACCGAGAGGTGGAGGGGGAGTCACAGACACTACCAGACACAGAGACAGACGTACAGATGGAGGAGGAGCAGAGGGAGGTAGAGATCGTACCCCTCACTGAGGTTGGTAGTACTTTGAGTGTGTTTGAGTGCGGATGTGTGTGTGACTGATGTCAATAAGCTCAACCATAACAAAACCCTAAGCTCGTAACATTTAATAATCAAATTGACAACAAGTAACCCATTATACTACCTCTGTCATTTGTCACCCCTCCAGGGGAGTCCAGTCCAGCCTAGACCCGTGTACACAGTGTGTCACCACAGAACCAGAGGCTCCTACTCTGTGTACCTGGGCCCCAAGCCTGGCTCCAACTGGACCCGGTACACACACCAGGGCCCCACACGCAGGCAAGCTACACAACTTGTTGAGTCTTTGAAACAGGTGTGTTAGCCTGCACACCCAATGAATCTCCAGGACCTGAGACGGAGACACTTGCTGTAGAGAAACGTGTAGATATATGGCTTCACTTCTTTCTCATCCTCCTGTTCTTAGGTTGATCCAGTTTCCTCCACCGCCTTCCAAAGGAGGGATCACCGTGACAACAGAAGATCTGGAGTGCCTTGACAATGGCCAGTTCCTGAATGATGTCATCATCGATTTCTACCTCAAGTGAGTGTGACATCAGTGATTGCATGGAGTATCTACCCTAACGGAGACATCCTCTGTACACAACAAAAAAACAGTTTGGGTCAAAATGGAGGACAGTTTCAACCCCTGCACGGCTCTGTCTCTGTCCCAACAGGTATCTGCTCCTGGAGAGGGCTCCACAAGATGTGGCTGATCGCTCTCATGTCTTTAGCAGCTTCTTCTACAAGCAGCTCACACGTAGAGACAACGCAAGTGAGGACAGCACCAGCATCTCGTAAGTGTGTGTGTGTATTTTGGTTTATCATTCATGCATTTGTATTGCAGTGTATGTTACATGTGTGTGTTGTCTGTCTCCAGAGCGCAGCAGCGGCGGCACCAGAGAGTGAAGACATGGACACGACATGTGGACATCTTCAAGAAAGACTTCCTGTTTGTGCCTGTCAATCAGGAGTGAGTGACACACACACACACACACACACACACACACACACACACACACACACACACACAGTTTTGATTTAAAAACATTTAAAAACAACTTTTTTTTTTACTATTACACATTCTGTTTTCCTTAACCCTAAACCTAACCCCACTCTTAACCCAAAACCATAAACCTAACCCTTGAGCTTAAAATAGCATTTTAACTAATTCCTACCCTTTTAGGACATTTGGGGTCCTGATAATGTAGGAAAAGAAGTACACGCACACATACACGCGCATCAATAAACCATGTGACTTATAGTGCTTTCTTCCTTGTATGACAGAGCCCACTGGTACTTGGTGGTGATCTGCTTCCCTGGCCTGGAGGATCCCCAGTGTGAGGAGTGGAGCAGCCCAGCCTCGCTGAGGGCAACAGGGGGGGAGAAGCCAGGCAAGGCCCAGGCTGAAGAGAAGGCCTCCGGGTCTGAAAAGCTTAATGGTGTCACTGATGTTCCCCCTGGTCCCACCAACACTGACAACCAAGACAAACTGACACTTACAGGTATGTGTGACTAAACTATTCTCATCATGTCTCTCACAGGACGTTAGACCTTTGTGAAACCATCAAACTTACATAATATTTCAACATGAGTGAATATTTGCATTGCTCTAGGAAGTATGACTATGGGTAGTCTAGATAAATGCACCTTCTTTCAGATGTATTTGGGCACAGAATGAAAAACTAAAGCTGTGGCAGGATGGAGCCAGAACATTTAGGAGAGAGAATTGTTTAAGAGCTGCTCTGGTTTTTTGTAATCCAAAAACAATCAGAACACCAGTCACAGACAGGAACCGGGAATGACGCCGGAACTAAATAGGCTTTAATCTACTGTGTTTTTATGAGACTAAGACACAATCCATTCTCTATGTCACTGTGCTGCGATAACATACATCATGACCGTAAGAACTACTGAAACCCTGGGATGGAACATGAGGAGGATAATGCTGCTGATGATGATGTTTCCTCTAGTTTCAGAGAGTGTTGTCCAGGGTGACTCAGTACTCCAGCCCCCTTCTGGTCCTCCGGTAAGACACAACTGTCTTTAGGGCTCTTATGTTGGGTCTCAAGTTCTCATTTCATTGTTTTCCGTCTCCCTCGGTTCTCTTTCTTACCTTCTGTCATTCTTCTTCTCCCTAGGACTGCACTGAGAAGACCTGCCACAGAGAGAATGTCTGTAAAAGGTGAGTGGAAAGACACACACACCTACACATACAAAGAGCTCATAACTGGATGTTTATATGCAATTGTGAAATGCTTTTCTCTTATCTCAGACCCTGCATTCTCATCATGGACTCCCTCAAGTTCTCCCTCCATGAGCGTGTCTTCAAACTCTTACGGGAGTGAGTGTGTTCACTTTTCGTGTGTGTTAAATATCTGTAGACAGAATGGGTGTGTATATGCCTGTGTGTGTGTTAGATATCTGTAGACAGAATGGAAGAGTGTGTGTGTGTGTGTGTGAATATGTTCCTTATGGGTGTTAAATGTACTCTCGCTCTCTGTGTCTCTGTGTCAGGTACCTGCAGTCAGAGTGGGAGGTGCGTCAGGGCTCTGTGCGTGAGTTCAGTTCTGAGCAGATGAGAGGCTCCCACTGTAAAGTCCCTCTACAGGACAACAGCAGTGACTGCGGCCTATACCTGCTGCAATACGTTGAGAGTTTCCTGCAGGTAACTATGTACCTGAAATAAGAATGCACACATACATACGCATTCACACACTTCCCACCTGTAACCAGCCGGGTATTGAACTGGTGTGTCTGAACAACTCAAGACCATGTTAGCCAACTGAGCTAAAGCTTGAGTCTTCTGGTCTCAGGCAAGGTTACTTATGTTTTTCTCTTATGAGAACATACTCACAAACACATATGCTGGCATACACCTACAGACACCTTGTATCTCTCTCCTGACCTTTCTCCCTTTAGGACCCTGTGGTGCACTTTGAGCTCCCCCTGCGCCTAGAACACTGGTTCCCACGGCAACAGGTGCGGAGGAAACGAGACGAAATCAGGGACCTGGTGTTGAACCTGTACAGACACCAGAGGGACACGGTGGGTAGTATAGGAAACATGGGAAATGTAGGCAGTTAGGCACAGTAACCGCCTTCGGAATCTGCTCATGCTGAGCAACCAGGAAATTGACATTTCAGCCAGTGATATGGAAATATGATTTCTTAGACAATAAGCGTATGTAGTTGTTTCACCGGCCAGCAGGGCCGTTCAAACATACAGTACATGCAGATGTCTCATCATGTCAACAAGAAATTAGCCCCTAACATCAGATGTTGCTTTAATGATGTAAATCCAACTGAGGATGGATATAAAAGACTTGCTGTTGAGTTGCTGTAGCTCAGGTTCTTGTTTGAAGTTGGTGCATTAAAGGGTCATTCCACAGAAATTCAACAGTTAAAACTGTTATTCTTTACCGTTTCAGTAGAATGCCCCTTTAAAGAGTCTGTCCCCACTGCACCTTCTAGATAGAACCACATACCACCACTATAGCCTCATTTAACACAAGAGATCAGATTCAACAGGGTCTCCCTTTTATTCTTTTACCTGTTTTACGATGAATTTCCCCCCCATGTGATTCTATTGTAAATGTTATGTCAGTTTGATTTTTATATGTGGATTTTGTTTTAAAATGTACATTTTGATGAAAACGTGTTTTGAATATGAAATATAATAAATGCATTTGTAGTCGGAATTACAATTCATTACCCAGGAGGTGACCTACTGGCACAACCAACTTAGCCGAGTGGTTGTAAAACAAACATACAGATTTCGGGGTAAAGCTGGGGGGGGGGGGATTTTGTAGGATTTAGGAAAGAGTCTCTGGCCCTGTCCAGAAATAACCCCTAGCCATTAGCATTGTGTTGATCTGATTTGTGTGTGTGTGTCAAATCCAATCACATTTTATTCGTCACATGCGCCAAATACAACAGCAGAGAGAACAGTCGATGACCTGGGTGGCTGGAGTCTTTGACAATTTTTAGGTACTTCCTCTGACACAGCCTGGTAAAGAGATCCTGGATGGCAGCAAGCTTGGCCCCAGTGATTTATTGGGCCGTTCGCACTACCCTCTGTAGATGCCGAGCATTTGCCATACCAGGCAGTGATGCAACCAGTCTGGATGCTCTCTGGTGCAGCTGTAGAACCTTTTGACGATCTGAGGACCCATGATAAATCTTTTCAGTCTCCTGAGGGGTTTTGTCGTGCCCTCTTCATGACTGTCTTGGTATGCTTGGACCATGTTAGTTTGTTGGTGATGTGGACACCAAGGAACTTGAAGCTCTAAACCTGCTCCACTGCAGCCCCGTTGATGAGAATGGGGGCATGCTCGGTCCTCTTTTTCCTGTAGTCCACAATCATCTCCTTTATCTTGATCATGTTGAGGGAGAGGTTGTTGTCCTGGCACCACACGGCCAGGTCTCTGACTTCCTCCCTATAGGGTGTCTTGTCAGTGATCAGGCCTACCACTGTTGTGTCATCGGCGAACTTGATGATGATGTTGGAGTCGTGCCTGGCCGTGCAGTCATGAGTGAACAGGGAGTACAAGAGGGGACTGAACACGCACCTCTGAGGGTCTCCTGTGTTGAGGATGAGCGTGGCGGATGTGTTGTTACCTACCCTCTCGTTCTTTCTCTCGGAGGACCTGAGCCCTAGGACCATGCCTCAGGACTACCTGGCATGATGACTCCTTGCTGTCCCCAGTCCACCTGACCGTGCTGCTGCTCCAGTTTCAACTGTTCTGCCTGCGGCTATGGAACCCTGACCTGTTCACCGGACGTGCTACCTGTCCCAGACCTGCTGTTTTCAACTCTCTAGAGACCGCAGGAGCGGTAGAGATACTCTTAATGATCGGCTATGAAAAGCCAACTGACATTTACTCCTGAGGTGCTGACTTGCTGCACCCTCGACAACTACTGTGATTATTATTATTTGACCATGCTGGTCATTTATGAACATTTGAACATCTTGGCCATGTTCTGTTATAATCTCCACCCGGCACAGCCAGAAGAGGACTGGCCACCCCTCATAGCCTGGTTCCTCTCTAGGTTTCTTCCTAGGTTTTGGCTTTTCTAGGGAGTTTTTCCTAGCCACCGTGCTTCTACACCTGCATTGCTTGCTGTTTGGGGTTTTAGACTGGGTTTCTGTACAGCACTTTGAGATATCAGCTGATGTAAGAAGGGCTATATAAATACATTTGATTTGATACCCTTACCACCTGGGGGCAGCCCATCACCCCCAGGAAGTCCAGGATCCAGTTGCAAAAGGTGATTAGTTCCAGGGTCCTTAGCTTTTTGATAAGCTTTGAGGGCACTATCGTGTTGAACGCTGAGCTGTAGTCAATGAATAGCATTCTCACATAGGTGTTCCTTTTGTCCAGGTGGGAAAGGGCAGTGTGGAGTGCAATAGAGATTGCATCATCTGTGGATCTGTTGGGGCAGTATACAAATTGGAGTGGGACTAGGCAGCTCTAGCCTTTAGCTCAGTGCGGATGTTCCCTGTAATCCATGGCTTCTGGTATGTACATACGGTCACTGTGGGGACGACGTCATCGATGCACTTACTGATGAAGCCAATGACTGATGTGGTGTACTCCTCAATGCCATCGGAGGAATCCCGGAACATATTCCAGTCTGTGCTAGCAAAACAGTCCTGTAGCTCAGCATCTGCTTCATCTGACCACTTTTCTATTGCTCTAGTCACTGCTGCTTCCTGCTTTAATTTTTGCTTTAAGCAGGAATCAGGAGGATAGAATTATAGTCAGATTTGCCAATTGGAGGGCGAGGCAGAGCTTTGTACGCGTCTGTGTGGAGTAAAGGTGGTCCAGAGTATTTTTCCCTTTGGTTGCACATTTAACATGCTGATAGAAATTTGGTAAAACGGATTTAAGTTTCCCTGCGTTAAAGTCCCCGGCTACTAGGAGCGCCGCCTCTGGGTGAGCGTTTTCTTGTTTGCTTATGGTGGAATACAGATCATTCAATGCTGTCTTAGTGCCAGCCTCTGACTGTGGTGGTATGTAAACGGCTACTAAAATGTAGATTGTGGTAGATAGTGTGGTCTACAGCTTATCATGAGATACTCTTCCTCAGGCGAGCAATAGCTTGAGACTTCCTTAGATATCGTGCACCAGCTGTTATTTACAAAAAGACATAGTCCACCGCCCCTCGTCTTACCAGACGCCGCTGTTCTATCCTGCCAGTACAGCTTATAACCAGCCAGCTGTATGTTGATAGTGTCGTCATTCAGCCACAACTCTGTGAAGCGTAAGATATTACAGTTTTGAATGTCCCGTTGGTAATTTAATATTCTGTGTAGGTCAACTATTTTATTCTCCAAAGATTGCATGTTTACTAGCAGAATGGAAGGAAGTGGAGGTTTATTCGATCGCCTACGAATTCTCAGAAAGCAGCCCGCCCTCTGGCCCTTTTTTCTCCGCCTCCTCTTCAGGGAAAGCACGGGGATCTGGGCCAGTTCCAGAGAAAGCAGCATATTGTTCACGTCAGACTCGTTAAAGGAAAAAAAGGATTCTGCCAGTCTGTGGTGAGTAATTGCAGTCCTGATGTCCAGAAGTCATTTTCGGTCATATGAGACGGTAGCGGCAACATTATTTAAAAAAGAGGTAAAAAAAGAAGTTACAAATAAACAAACAGAAAAATTGGTGCCATTGTGTATGGGGTATGATACCGCAACATTTTATAGACCCCCAGCTGTCTGATAAGAGGGTTATAAAAACACAACCCCTTGGTTAGTGTGAGATCGAGCTCACACGTAAACAACACTTCAGCCTAAACTGGACGGACTGAGGTTGGGCGTATGTAAATCTCCAGGAATAGTATTATTTGTTGCCAGGAGGTAAATGCTGATTTTAGGTGATTCCAGGTCATAGATTAGCAACCGTAGTTTGTAGGTGTTAGTGTTAGTAAGAGCAGGAATTTTACTGCAGTAGAAACCCTTTGGCGGGTGTTTTTTCAGGACTCCCAAGTCCAAACTTTATTTTTTTAAATACATTTTTTGGATTGAAAAACGCTTTCAGTGTAAAGTTAAACCACTGAAACAAGATATACATCAATTATCTTTTCACATACTTATTTTTTTTAATAATACACTGCTCAAAAAAATAAAGGGAACACTTAAACAACACAATGTAACTCCAAGTCAATCACACTTCTGTGAAATCAAACTGTCCACTTAGGAAGCAACACTGATTGACAATAAATTTCACATGCTGTTGTGCAAATGGAATAGACAAAAGGTGGAAATTATAGCCAATTAGCAAGACACCCCCAATAAAGGAGTGGTTCTGCAGGTGGTGACCACAGACCACTTCTCAGTTCCTATGCTTCCTGGCTCATGTTTTGGTCACTTTTGAATGCTGGCGGTGCTTTCACTCTAGTGGTAGCATGAGACGGAGTCTACAACCCACACAAGTGGCTCAGGTAGTGCAGCTCATCCAGGATGGCACATCAATGCGAGCTGTGGCAAGAAGGTTTGCTGTGTCTGTCAGCGTAGTGACCAGAGCATGGAGGCGCTACCAGGAGACAGGCCAGTACATCAGGAGACGTGGAGGAGGCCGTAGGAGGGCAACAACCCAGCAGCAGGACCGCTACCTCCGCCTTTGTGCAAGGAGGAGCACTGCCAGAGCCCTGCAAAATGACCTCCAGCAGGCCACAAATGTGCATGTGTCTGCTCAAACGGTCAGAAACAGACTCCATGAGGGTGGTATGAGGGCCCGACGTCCACAGGTGGGGGTTGTGCTTACAGCCCAACACCGTGCAGGACGTTTGGCATTTGCCAGAGAACACCAAGATTGGCAAATTCGCACTGTGCTCTTCACAGATGAAAGCAGGTTCACACTGAGCACATGTGACAGACGTGACAGAGTCTGGAGACGCCGTGGAGAACGTTCTGCTGCCTGCAACATCCTCCAGCATGACCGGTTTGGCGGTGGGTCAGTCATGGTGTGGGGTGGCATTTCTTTGGGGGGCCGCACAGCCCTCCATGTGCTCGCCAGAGGTAGCCTGACTGCCATTAGGTACCGAGATGAGATCGTCAGACCCCTTGTGAGACCATATGCTGGTGCGGTTGGCCCTGGGTTCCTCCTAATGCAAGACAATGCTAGACCTCATGTGGCTGGAGTGTGTCAGCAGTTCCTGCAAGAGGAAGGCATTGATGCTATGGACTGGCCCGCCCGTTCCCCAGACCTGAATCCAATTGAGCACATCTGGGACATCATGTCTCGCTCCATCCACCAACGCCACGTTGCACCACAGACTGTCCAGGAGTTGGCGGATGCTTTAGTCCAGGTCTGGGAGGAGATCCCTCAGGAGACCATCCGCCACCTCATCAGGAGCATGCCCAGGCGTTGTAGGGAGGTCATACAGGCACGTGGAGGCCACACACACTACTGAGCCTCATTTTGACTTGTTTTAAGGACATTACATCAAAGTTGGATCAGCCTGTAGTGTGGTTTTCCACTTTTAATTTTGAGTGTGACTCCAAATCCAGACCTCCATGGGTTGATAAATTTGATTTCCATTGATAATTTTTGTGTGATTTTGTTGTCAGCACATTCAACTATGTAAAGAAAAAAAGTATTTAATAAGAATATTTCATTCATTCAGATCTAGGATGTGTTATTTTAGTGTTCCCTTTTACTTTTTTGAGCAGTGTATATTCTTTGAGAACTAACAATCACCAAAATAATAGCTAGACTGTCAGGGGAATTGAAAATTCCCAAAACAAATAATTTAACAGTATTGATTTTGTTATTCAGTTCGGGCAAAATAACAGAGCCTTAGCCATGGCAAAATGCATAGAATTGCAGGAAATTGCATTCTTTAAAACTGAAAAATGTGGGGATTTGCAGGAAATTGGCTTAAAAATGCCACACGCACCACCGAAACCCCTTTTTTATCCAGAAAAAAACCTGGTAAGAGGAAAACAAACATTTTGATTGGATGAATCTTCCATCCTGATTAGAAGGAAGATTATACTGATTATGCCACATACATTACAAAACATTAAGTTGTACATGGGTGCCAACTGTCCCAATCAGTTCCATTCACTCCCATTCAATGGGAGGTCCCTCTTCTTTATGCCGGTATACTTCCTCAAGATTCTTAGGAATGATGACATCACAGTCTAATCTCTCTTGGTACCATCCCACGTTGTTGTTGTTGTTGACATGAGGTTGTCTAGACTCCGAACAAGGTTTTACTGTCTCCCAGATTAGGTCTATTAACTGTCTCTGACTCAGACAAACCCTCTGTGACTCCCCTCTGATGCCCTGTAATCCCACTGCACCTCCAACTCCTACCTCCCAGTTTAGACCAGTGTGGGTGGGGAAAGCCCTTGATGATGGTCCCAGCTCTAAAATGGTTGTGAATAGACCTGGATAAGGACTACAACGTTCCAAACCTCTGTTACCTTCTCTATGAAAGATAAAGAACAACGAGCATCAAACAGTCAGCAAGAGTTAACGTTCAACACTGGTGATGTCGCTGATTCCATGCAGTGAGGATTTTGTTACTCAGTTTATAGCTTAAGTCAGTATAGCTACAGTAGATTTGTCATTGTTTCGGGGGGAACCTGCCTCAGCCACCACAGATGGGTAGCAGTTACCTGAATGATCCGTGGCAGTCATTTGGTGCCGAAACACTGTCCACATGGCAGCTATCAGTGCAGGATGCTTTGTTTCTCAATGGCTGCCCAGCTGTCCTGCCGATGATATCAGGTTACAGGGTAAAGAGCTCAGGGCATTACAGAGTGAGTGGGGCTCTGCAGGCCATTGTAGTCACCATGTATCAGCACAATGGTCCTGCCAATTATTTCAACCAAAAGCCTGGGACAGTGATGGAGACTTTGGCTACCTATCAGACCTGATAAGATCAGATAGGTAGCAATATAGAATCGCAACACTTTGCCCTCTGATTGGCTAGGTGGAATTCCGGCCATGTTGGCAATGGAGGTTTCAAGACAATTACGTTGGAACTAATGAGCTTAGTTTTGGCGAAAAAATCCTCCCAAAACCAAAGGTTTCTCTATACTTTAGACGCAGTTGATGGCCTGTAGATAGGCTAGTGTTTGTACTACAACAAAGAGTGATTGCGTGCAACAGTAAGTGCTATGGTAAGTTCATTAGCCCAGGATCACTGTCTGTCCACCCGCTGAACTCTTTATTCCCATTTTTAAGATGAATTGAACATCATTAACCTACAGTACATTGTCTACTACTGTGTAACCTTTAACTGTTAACCTGGAGTCTAATGGATGGACTGATTTCTCATGAATATACAGTAGCTCACCACCTTATTTGGAATTTCAGGTCCATTTCTGAATTGACCAAATAAAATCATTGGACCCAAAAACTGGTTATGAAAAATAATTGTGAGAACATATAAAACTGCCATATTGGTGAGTCGTAAGAGTCAGTGTAACAACAGGGTCCATATCCACATGGGAAAGTGAAGGGTGAAAGCTCCCAGCTTTGCGCACACAGAGGATTCTGTCTGCCGCCTCTCAGCCCATCATCTCCTAGACCACTTGTTCCATAATCACTCCCATGTCTGACTGTGTGTGTCTGAGACTTGCACACACATGCATGCATGTGTCTATGTAGCCTACATGATGTGATGTACGCTGAGTGTACAAAACATTAAGAACACCTTCCTAATATTGAGTTGCACCCCACCTTTTGCCCACGAAACAGCCTCAATATTTCAGGCCATGGACTCTACAAGGTGTCGAAAGCATTCCACAGGGATGCTGGCCCATGTTTACTCCAATGCTTCCAACAGTTGTGTCAAATTGTCTGGATGTCCTTTTGGGTGGTGGACCATTCTTGATACACACAGGAAACTGTTGAGTGTGAAAAACCCAGCAGCGTTGCAGTTCTTGTCTACTACCATATCCCGTTCAAAGGCGCTTCAATATTTTGTCTTGCCCATTTTAACCCTATGAATGGCACACACACAATCTATATCTCAATTGTCTTGAGGCTTAAAAATCCTTCTTTAACCTGTCTGCTCCCCTTCATCTACACTGATTGAAGTGGATTTAACAAGTGACATCAATAAGGGATCAGAGCTTTCACCTGGATTCACCTGGTCACTGGACCATGCTGTGCCCATGTCATGGAAAGAGCAGGTGTTTTTAATGTTTTGTATGTGTAGCCTGTACAATATGATGACTAGTAGGACCTACCCAGGTTGTGTATTATTAATTTATGGGGTATCACTGGAATCTAACCTGCTTGACCTTAGCTAAGGTGAGGCTCCTTAAATTTAGACTCCAGCCGCACAGTACCTAATTCCCTGATGATGATTTATTTTAAACCCTCTAAATCCTTCCCATCCAGAAGATGTTTTATAAATGAAGGATTTCATTGGGCCGTGAACAAACCGACTCGACCAGCCTCTTTGACACAACTACAAATGATCGAGGAGTTTGCTAAAGCACAACCAGATGTCATTATGGTTAAACTCAGTGTTTCCTAGTCCATGTCTAATGGCCCTATGAACTATGATGGATTATAACAGCACTGACCTGCTCAAATCATAAACCTGAACATTACCCTCAGGTGAAGATTTAGAGAGCTAGCTATCTGTTAGTTCTACTAAGACTGAAAATATAGGCCTCAGCCAGTTCCAGCCTTGAGTGGAGTTTCATTTTGACCAGGACTGTCTGGTACCTTGCACTTACAGCCGTCTCTCTCTGCGGGTGGCCTCTCTTCCCTCCCCCTTTCCCATCTCTCTCTCATCCACGTTTCCCTCGCACTAAGCACCAATCCCAGTATTACACCAGTAACGTCTTAACAAGCTGCTCTAAAGGGCTTAGCCAACAAGATTAGAGAGCAAAAAAAATCTCTCTCTCAATTGGCCATCTGCCTACCTGTGGCCATGAGCTGTTCTTCAGCACCACGTACCACACCTTCCTCAGCCCACGGAAGAAAGGAACGGAGGGCATCACTTTATTTTAACTAGCCACAGTGCTTCTACACCTGCATTGCTTGCTGTTTGGGGTTTTAGGCTGGGTTTCTGTACAGCACTTTGAAATATCAGCTGATGTAAGAAGGGCTTTATAAATAAATGTGATTTGACTTTATCTAATCACTTCATAATTATTGGTGAGGAACTGATGCGTTTGCTGGATTTTGAACTATGCAAACTCGTAAGGAGGGACTAATACCATTTTTCAACAGCTCTGAGTTAAAACTACTACGGATTTAAGATGTCGGACTCTTTATTGAAATTTATTTTGTGTACACTTCCGTTCATTTTAGCGTTCACACTTTTGGGAATAAGAACAGGTATGTATTTATGTAGGTAGGACTAATAATCAATCTACACATCAATCTATTACAATTTCAGAAGGAGTTGTTGTCCAATGTTATGCGTTTAATGTTTTGTCACAGATGCTGCATCTGGAGAAGGTCCTATTCTTCCTGATGGACAGGATCTTTATTTCAAAACAGTTGGCATTTCACCCATTCTATCGGTTCCTCAAAGCATAGTTCAGTCACCTGTCCTCAAGGTTTCACACAAGGACCATGGAGCTACCCACCGACAGAAGCGCAACGTCCTTTTCCCCAGTGGGGTCAAACTCTGCGGGCAGGAGAGTGTGCAACAAGCCATCGCAAATCACCTCAGCTACTTTCACCTTCGAGGTGAGTTATTTAGATTGCTGGGCTATGGCATAATGTTCACTACATTACAACCACCACTCACTGACCTGTATGGATAATTCTGGAGATAGAAGTAGCCCGTAAGCACAGATCTGGAATCTGTTTACCCTTCCCAAATTGTAACCTCAACCGTTGGGGGGTAGAAAGACAACGAACTTAAGATCAGTGTCTAGGCTTAACTTCACACTTTATCCGATAGGCTCTATACTGTTTAGTGCTGTGCAGTGTGCTTATCCTTTAGATGTACGGTTGTGTGTGTCTCTTGCCTCTAGCCAGGGATTTAAAAGTGGGCAGTTGCAACACAAGTCAGCGGTGGGAGAGGCCTACACATACTGTAACATCTATGGGCCTACATGAGTTCTCGGTCCTCCCGGTCCCTCAGTTCCAAGTCTTTGGTCTTATAATGGCGTTTAGAACAATCATTATTTACCCCTCCTTCCGCTCCTCTTATCAAAGGCCTTCATCTCATGGAGTGGTGCTTGAAGTGCTGCGGATGTCATGTCTGTTGGAGGATTAGTGCTTGCCCACAGACCTATGGCCAGTTGTGCATTTACCTCCAGATTGGCTTGGGCTACTGACTGCAGGTATTAGCTGATCCCAGATCTACACATGTGGCACGTTCTGGCAACCCTTACCCAGACCGTGGAGTAGGTCTACATCCTTTACTCACCCAGCCCTAGACACGTGAGATGTGTGTCAACTGCATTGAGATATTTGGGTCTCACCCTATATGCCCTCTCCAGCATCAGATATTCAGCAACATCTGCTCTACTTTAGATTCATTTCCTGGCGATCAGTAAGTCACACTGTAAGTCAAGATAAACCCATTTAGAGCCCCTGTACTGCTCTTGGAGAGACAGGGAGGGGGAGAGAGAGTGACTCCTGAGAAGGACGTTGGGCGGGAGCAGACCGGTTAAAAGTCTAACGCTCAGAACATGTGTCCGTCCACTCAGGAGAGAGAGACAGAGGCTTAGGGTTCTGAGAGGGAGGAGCTTAGAAGAATCTGTGGGCCTGTTAGTGGCTCGTTTGTGATGAGTGTGCAGGACAGCTCTGCATGTGACTCCAGTCTGGTGGGCTGCTGAGACAATGACCTGGCTGGACTCCATTAGAGGGCTGCTAACCCTCCCTGGCTGTTTGGCTAACCCTTGAGTTTCCCGATGAATAGTAAAGCTATTCCAGGACCTTCTCTATACTATGCTTTATGAAAATGTATAGTTAAAAATGTTTAAAACTTCAATGAGATTGGTCAAATTTGGCAATCAAGACGTTAGTTTCAGCCCAATACTTACTAAAACACCTGATTTAAACATCTGCTCATGAAGACCTTCTTCCAGATGGGCTGGAACAAATCCCTCCCCGTAGCTCTTTAGACCAGGGCCGTGGTTGGTGATTGTGTAGATAGGTGAGCACAATGATTGTTGAGAGAGTACTGTATTATGTAGATGCAGTTGTTAAAGTTGAATTGAGAGGAGAATAGCTGGGACAGCGTTAAGGGAGATACTGTGCCGTAGGAACTCATCTGTAACCGTATTAACCTATGGGGATTGGGAGATGCTTTGGCTCCAGGGAGCAGAACAGTGAGGGTCGAGTAGGTAGCTACAGATCATTGTGTTGGAGACCTGTTATTTTTTTCTTCATTTATTTCACCTTTATTTAACCAGGTAGGCCAGTTGAGCACAAGTTCTCATTGTACTCACCTGTAATCTGATTTACAGTATGGAAAGGGGTTACATCACTGGTTTGGCAGTGGCATGACATTGGAGAGTGATACTGAGGTCAGGCAGACAGGTACACAACATGCTAAACATGGAATCAGTTGACTGACCTGGCAGGGGGTATGTACTGTACAACACTTAAATCCACACTGATCCACACATGAGCTAAGATGCTAGCTAAGATTTACCTCAGGGGGTCACAGCTATAGAACTGGAGGGCCACAGCCTCGGGTGGTTTTCCTACCTGCTCCTTGTCATCCTTAGAGAACGTTTTCTACCAAGTGAATGGGTTCTTTCACCAATCAGTGACATTAGTGTGTGTGTGTTTTAGTGTGTCAGGAGACGCTGTGGGAAGCCTTCAAGATTTTCTGGGACCGCCTCCCGAACCAGGAAGAGTACCAGACCTGGATGAGTCGGTGCCTGGACGGCACGACCACTGCTCTGGAGATGGGCAACAACTTCAGCCAATCAGAGGAGCACCTGGCCCTGGTTGAGAGTGTGAGTGGGCTGTTTTTGAAAGCGGGGGGGGGGGGGTAGTGGGTGCATAGGGGATATGAGTCTTTTCAGTCTCCATGAAAGTACCATCATGTATATCTACTACCTGTACATCATCATTCATCCAAAAAGTCATAGTTTCCAGCTGATTTTTTTGTTGTTTATTTAACGTTATTTTGTGTATGTAACAATTATAATCCTGCTTCAGTTATTACTGTACTTGCTCCTGTAACATTTCTGCCTTCTGTCTATCCAATTTCAGAGAATGTCAGTGACAGGGTTAAAAAGGCAAGGCATCATATCATATTCACTTTATTTGCCGTTGTAACCACTCTTTGAGCGTATTCACTGGGCATTACCCTTGTATTACATGTCTCATTCATTTTCCCATTGCTGTTCTCTCTACTTCTGTTCTATCAACTGTAGTGATGCCACCAACTCATGGTTACATATGTGCAGGTAAGGTTCTGAAGGTTCTTCAACCTTACCTGGCCATATTACTCCTCATCCTCTGCACCCTCTGCTGTGCCCATAGAGATAGATACAGTGTATATATCTCTCTGGCTGCTGTGCCCATATCCACTCCATGTAGAACCCCAAACATTGTCATGTGCTTCTTAAATTACTCTTAAAAAAAACTTTTTATAATTTGAATTGATGAGATCTGTGAGTGAAACCTCTTTCTAACTGTGACTGATTGTTGTTCCACAGCACCCAGACTCCAGACACAGAACAGGAGGCTCAAGGTCAGTGACACACGCATCTTTCATCCCTCCTTTATCTCTGTCTCTCTCGCTCTGTCTCTCTCGCTCTCTCTGTCTCGCTCTCTCTGTCTCTCTCGACCCCATCTCCCTCTATCCCAGTAGAGCTGTTTAATCCACATTAGAAATCAGAGCACAGTTAGCCAACTCTGGCTATTGATGTCTAGGTCCACATATGAGCTTAAGCCAATCAATGCTTCTGATGTCTCGCGGTAAACATACCATTACAATGATAGTTAGAGGATTTGGCTAAAGCACATATAGCACAGACCTGCGTCGAAGTTGACAATCAGATTTCTTTAGTCCTGAAGACCCACTGGTTGTGCAGGCTTTGGATCCAGCCCAGTAGTAATGTACCTGAGTCAGCTAATTAACTCATTCTAAAGAGCTGGATTAAGTTGATTCAGAGACAAGTGCTGTAAGAAGTGTTGCTTTGTAAAAACACTGACTTTTACCCTCTCACTCCCTAACCACCCAGAGGTCGTCAGTGAGATCATCATAGAGGAGCCAGAGGCTGCGGCGGCGGAGCCTTCCAAAGAACCCACAAATGACATAGAGATGGAGGTGTTGGAGCGGGTCCAGCTGGAGCAGGTGGTGGAGCTGAGTATCCTGCTGAAGGGAGAGAGGTACAGCGATGCTCTCAGAGACCCTGCCAGCCTCCAGTACCAGACACTCAACCAGCAGTTCACTGACAAGGTATGACTCAGATGTTCTTTCTGCTTCTCTCACTCCTGTCACCCCTTTTCACTCTCCATCCTCTTTCCTCTCCTGGCCTCTCTCAAACCCATCACTTGGTTTGTAGGCTTGGCTCTGAGGCTGTAGTGATTTATTGTTAGATTTAACACACACAGTCAGGGCATTATAAAGAACCCTCACAGTTGGGCAGGATTTCAAATTCCCTTTATTTGATTGTTTGTATTTGACACTAGGCATACTTTGTGTGAAAGGATGCTGAAATTGACAGTTTATGAGGTGGCTTGAGGCCGCAAGTGGGACTGGAGTGAAAAAGGAAGGACACACACCCACGAACTCACAGATAACTTTCCTCCACCATTGAGACTTTTTGACTGAGAACAACTGGGTCAGACGTTTTACTGCTGCTGGTAAAATAAGATGATTTTGACTCTCCCCTGCAAGCCATTAATGTACTCATTATTACTCTGTCTTAAACTTGATCACTCTGTGTACGGGAAGGGGGAAGGAGATAGACAGGGAAAGAAGGAGAGAGATAGAAGAGGGAGGAGGAGAGGGATGGACAAGTTCGGAAAGACACAATGTGACAGCTGGAAAAAGTAGGCTGTGTCTCCAAATGTGTCCAAATAATAGTGATTGCGAAGGCAGTTATCTGACGCATTGAAAGGGAAAGGCAGAAAAGGGTGTAATGTTTGTACACTATTAAACTTGATTACATTTTATCACTGAGCAGGTATTCTGCAATGATGGGTCAATGAGTTAGCAGAACAATGGTTCTCTTCACAAAGCGCTTCACATTAGCACCCAGCAACAAGGTTCAATCGGTGGTCTGAGTGCGTAGTAGTCACTAGATGGCCATGCTAGAGAGGACGTCAACTGTCAATATCCTCAGAATTCAGTACCTAAACTCTTCCTTTTTATTTGATTAGGTTTAGGGATAAGGATAGTGATAAAGTTAGGGCACCGAGTGACATGGATGCTGATGTTGACTGTTGAACTCCCGTTGACCTCTGTGTTTGCAGATAAAGGATGCTGATGTTGACCTCTGTGTTTGCAGATAAAGGATGCTGATGTTGACCTCTGTGTTTGCAGATAAAGGATGCTGATGTTGACCTCTGTGTTTGCAGATAAAGGATGCTGTGGGGGGACTGCCAGGCTTTAAGAGTGTGGCTGTGCTGCAGTTCAGGTAAGTCTCTACTGTAGTGGTGTAGGAAACTGGTCCTGGTCATGTCTTGATGTGCCTCAGTTTAACCAACTCCCTTAACTATCATTGTCATACTATAGTGTACATAAATGTATGGCATGATGCATTAATCTTAAGATTTGGCTAAAACACACAGATGTGACCAGGCTAGTGGTGTTAGACTGTTGGTTTGATAAATTGACCTGACCTTCTCACCTGGTCTTTGTGAAACATAATTTCTTTAGATAAAGTGTGTTTTGTTTATGTTTCATGCAGGCTTCAGAAGGATGCCCAAGGGTGAGTATAGACCCTTACCAACAGCCCTGGAGGTGTTCAGTCACTAGTAATCTGACCCTAGATCTGTGGTTAAGAATAACCTTGTCTACACAGAGAGTGTGTGTGTGGTTGTCGCTGTCTGAGGGTCACGTGGGATCCATGCTGTGTTTACCTGTGAGCATGCGTGGAAAAGTATGAGGGTGTGTTGGGTGTTTTTCTTTTGTTTGCTTGGCTTAATGGTGTTATCGCGGTCGCTCACCTGAAAAGCAGGATAAGGCCGGGGCCTGACAGAGAGACAAGCTGCTACCTAACCCTTAACCCAGGAGAGGAGCTCATCTCTGGGGCTTTATGCCCACAGCAATCAGCCTCATGGCCTGTCAATGTCAACCACTGGGGGGGATGATGAATTTTTACATCAATAGTGTTAAATGTAACACTTTCAAATCAAATTTTATTGGTCACAAACACATGTTTAGCAGATGTTATTGCAGGTGTAGCAAAGTGCTTATAGTTCTTTGCAAAAAACGTTCTAGGCTAATGATGTAAGAAGAAACAAAAAGACAAATAAATACTGCTAAGTTGCTTAGGAGCCAGAAACAGAGCTGCCATGTCTATTGGCACTATTTTGAACTTAGCATTGAACATCTCAAATGGTGTTAAACTAACAGCCTAAGAGTGTTGGTTTCCTAACACCAGATGATGTTGCAAATTCCAACTTACATTTTATTAGAGCTGATGCTTTTACACTTTCTCAGTGTTGTGGAATTAACACCTGTGGTGATACAGTAACTCATTTTGAAGTATTTTAATTATTTGCATATTTACCTGTATCACCCATGACTGTTTGGCCGTAACAGAGACATGACTGTTTGGCCGTAACAGAGACATGACTGTTTGGCCGTAACAGAGACATGACTGTTTGGCCGTAACAGAGACATGACTGTTTGGCCGTAACAGAGACATGACTGTTTGGCCGTAACAGAGACATGACTGTTTGGCCGTAACAGAGACATGACTGTTTGGCCGTAACAGAGACATGACTGTTGCATTCGATGACTTTCAGTCCTGTAGCCTACACCAATTGAAAACTCGCAACACTTTTTGCCTCAACACAGAGATTTTAACACAAATTTGCTGTGTAGTCACACTAACACACACAGGAATGCACAAATGGACATATTCAATCAATCCTTATCCCAGTCTGCTGTTCCCACATGCTTCAAGAGGGCCACCATTGTTCCTGTTCCCAAGAAAGCTAAGGTAACTGAGCTAAACGACTACCGCCCCGTAGCACTCACTTCCGTCATCATGAAGTGCTTTGAGAGACTAGTCAAGGACCATATCACCTCCACCCTACCTGACACCCTAGACCAAATCAAATTTATTTATATAGCCCTTCGTACATCAGCTGATATCTCAAAGTGCTGTACAGAAACCCAGCCTAAAACCCCAAACAGCAAGCAATGCAGGTGTGGAAGCACGGTGCCTAGGAAAGACTCCCTAGAAAGGCCAAAACCTAGGAAGAAACCTAGAGAGGAACCAGGCTATGAGGGGTGGCCAGTCCTCTTCTGGCTGTGCCGGGTGGAGATTATAACAGAACATGGCCAAGATGTTCAAATGTTAATAAATGACCAGCATGGTCAAATAATAATAATCACAGTAGTTGTTGAGGGTGTAGCAAGTTAGCACCTCAGGAGTAAATGTCAGTTGGCTTTTCATAGCCGATCATTAAGAGTATCTCTGCCGCTCCTGCGTTCTCTAGAGAGTTGAAACAGCAGGTCTGGGACAGGTAGCACGTCCGGTGGACAGGTCAGGGTTCCATAGCCGCAGGCAGAACAGTTGAAACTGGAACAGCAGCAAGTCCAGGTGGACTGGGGACAGCAAGGAGTCATCATGCCAGGTAGTCCTGACGCATGGTCCTAGGGCTCGGGTCCTCCGAGAGAGAGAAAGAAAGAGAGAAGGAGAGAATTAGAGAGAGCATACTTAAATTCACACAGGACACCGGATAAGACAGAAGAAGTACTCCAGATATAACAAACTGACCCTAGCCCCCCGACACATAAACTACTGCAGCATAGATACTGGAGGCTGAGACAGGAGGGGTCAGGAGACACTGTGGCCCCATCCGATGATACCCCCGGACAGGGCCAAACGGGAAGGATATAACCCCACCCACTTTGCCAAAGCACAGCCCCCACACCACTAGAGGGATATCTTCAACCACCAACTTACCGTCCTGAGACAAGGCCGAGTATAGCCCACAAAGATCTCCGCCACGGCACAAACCAAGGGGGGGGCGCCAACCCAGACAGGAAGATCACGTCAGTGACTCAACCCACTCAAGTGATGCACCCCTCCTAGGGACGGCATGAAAGAGCACCAGTAAGCCAGTGACTCAGCCCCTGTAATAGGGTTAGAGACAGAGAATACCAGTGGAGAGAGGGGAACCGGCCAGGCAGAGACAGCAAGGGTGGTTCGTTGCTCCAGAGCCTTTCTGTTCACCTTCACACTCCTGGGCCAGACTACACTGAATCATATGACCTACTGAAGAGATAAGTCTTCAGTAAAGACTTAAAGGTTGAGACCGAGTCTGCGTCTCTCACATGGGTAGGCAGACCATTCCATAAAAATTGAGATCTATAGGAGAAAGCCCTGCCTCCAGCTGTTTGCTTAGAAATTCTAGGGACAATTTAGGAGGCCTGCGTCTTGTGACCGTAGCGTACGTGTAGGTATGTACGGCAGGACCAACTCGGAAAGATAGGTAGGAGCAAGCCCATGTAACGCGTGTAGGTTAACAGTAAAACCTTGAAATCAGCCCTTGCCTTAACAGGAAGCCAGTGTAGGGAAGCTAGCACTGGAGTAATATGATCAAATTTTTTGGTTCTAGTCAGGATTCTAGCAGCCGTATTTAGCACTAACTGAAGTTCATTTAGTGCTTTATCCGGGTAGCCGGAAAGTAGAGCATTGCAGTAGTCTAACCTAGAAGTAACAAAAGCATGGATTAATTTTTGGACAGAAAATTTCAGATTTTTGCAATGTTACGTAGATGGAAAAAGGCTGTCCTTGAAACAGTCTTGGTATGTTCGTCAAAAGAGAGATCAGGGTCCAGAGTAACGCCAAGGTCCTTCACAGTTTTATTTGAGACGACTTTACAACCATCAAGATTAATTGTCAGATTCAACAGAAGTACTCTTTGTTTCTTGGGACCTAGAACAAGCATCTCTGTTTTGTCCGTGTTTAAAAGTAGAAAGTTTTCAGCCATCCACTTCCTTATGTCTGAAACACAGGCTTCTAGCGAGGGCAATTTTGTGGCTTCACCATGTTTCATTGAAATGTACAGCTGTGTGTCATCCGCATAGCAGTGAAAGTTAACATTATGTTTTCGAATGACATCCCCAAGAGGTAAAATATATAGTGATAACAATAGTGGTCCTAAAACGGAACCTTGAGGAACACCGAAATGTACAGTTGATTTGTCAGAGGACAAACCATTCACAGAGACAAACTGATATCTTTCCGACAGATAAGATCTAAACCAGGCCAGAACTTGTCCGTGTAGACCAATTTGGGTTTCCAATCTCTCCAAAAGAATGTGGTGATCGATGGTATCTCCCACTCCAATTTGCTTACCGCCCCAATAGGTCCACAGACGACGCAATCGCAACCACACTGCACACTGCCCTAACCCACTTGGACAAGAGGAATACCTATGTGAGAATGCTGTTCATCGACTACAGCTTAGCATTTAACACCATAGTACCCTCCAAACTCGTCATCAAGCTCGAGACCCTGGGTCTCGACCCCGACCAACAACGACGAGACGGCCTACAGGGAGGAGGTGAGGGCCCTCGGAGTGTGGTGTCAGGAAAATAACCTCACACTCAACGTCAACAAAACAAAGGAGATAATTGTGGACTTCAGGAAACAGCAGAGGGAGCACCCCCCTATCCACATCGACGGGACAGTAGTGGAGAGGGTAGTACGTTTTAAGTTCCTCGGCGTACACATCACGGACAAACTGAATTGGTCCACCCACACAGACAGCGTTGTGAAGAAGGCGCAGCAGTGCCAAAGAAATTCGGCTTGTCACCAAAAGCACTCACAAACTTCTACAGATGCACAATCGAGAGCATCCTGTCGGGCTGTATCACCGCCTGGTACGGCAACTGCTCCGCCCACAGCCGTAAGGCTCTCCAGAGGGTAGTGAGGTCTGCACAACGCATCGCTGGGGGCAAACTACCTGCCCTCCAGAACACCTACACCACCCGATGTCACAGGAAGGCCATAAAGATCATCAAGGACAACAACCACCCGAGCCACTGCCTGTTCACCCCGCTATCATCCAGAAGGCGAGGTCAGTACAGGTGCATCAAAGCAGGGACCGAGAGACTGAAAAAAAGCTTCTATCTCAAGGCCATCAGACTGTTAAACAGCCACCACTAACATCGAGTGGCTGCTGCCAACATACTGACTCAACTCCAGCTCACTTTAATAATGGAAATTGATGGAAATTGATCAAAAATGTATCACTAGCCACTTTAAACAATGCCACTTAATATAATGAACAGTGGGGAGAACAAGTATTTGATACACTGCCGATTTTGCTACTTACAAAGCATGTAGAGGTCTGTAATTTTTATCATAGGTACACTTCAACTGTGAGAGACGGAATCTAAAACAAAAATCCAGAAAATCACATTGTATGATTTTTAAGTAATTCATTGGCATTTTATTGCATGACATAAGTATTTGATACATCAGAAAAGCAGAACTTAATATTTGGTACAGAAACCTTTGTTTGCAATTACAGAGATCATACGTTTCCTGTAGTTCTTGACCAGGTTTGCACACACTGCAGCAGGGATTTTGGCCCACTCCTCCATACAGACCTTCTCCAGATCCTTCAGGTTTCGGGGCTGTCGCTGGGCAATACGGACTTTCAGCTCCCTCCAAAGATTTTCTATTGGGTTCAGGTCTGGAGACTGGCTAGGCCACTCCAGGACGATATGCTTCTTACGGAGCCACTCCTTAGTTGCCCTGGCTGTGTGTTTTGGGTCGTTGTCATGCTGGAAGACCCAGCCACGAACCATCTTCAATGCTCTTACTGAGGGAAGGAGGTTGTTGGCCAAGATCTCGCGATACATGGCCCCATCCATCCTCCCCTCAATACGGTGCAGTCGTCCTGTCCCCTTTGCAGAAAAGCATCCCCAAAGAATGATGTTTCCACCTCCATGCTTCACGGTTGGTATGGTGTTCTTGGGGTTGTACTCATCCTTCTTCTTCCTCCTAACACGGCGAGTGGAGTTTAGACCAAAAAGCTCTATTTTTGTCTCATCAGACCACATGACCCTCTCCCATTCCTCCTCTGGATCATCCAGATGGTCATTGGCAAACTTCAGATGGGCCTGGACATGCGCTGGCTTGAGCAGGGGGACCTTGCGTGCGCTGCAGGATTTTAATCCATGACGGCGTAGTGTGTTACTAATGGTTTTCTTTGAGACTGTGGTCCCAGCTCTCTTCAGGTCATTGACCAGGTCCTGCCGTGTAGTTCTGGGCTGATCCCTCACCTTCCTCATGATCATTGATGCCCCACGAGGTGAGATCTTGCATGGAGCCCCAGACCGAGGGTGATTGACCGTCATCTTGAACTTCTTCCATTTTCTAATAATTGCGCCAACAGTTGGTGCCTTCTCACCAAGCTGCTTGCCTATTGTCCTGTAGCCCATCCCAGCCTTGTGCAGGTCTACAATTTTATCCCTGATGTCCTTACACAGCTCTCTGGTCTTGGCCATTGTGGAGAGGTTGGAGTCTGTTTGAGTGAGTGTGTGGACAGGTGTCTTTTATACAGGTAACGAGTTCAAACAGGTACAGTCAATACAGGTAATGAGTGGAGAACAGGAGGGCTTCTTAAAGAAAAACTAACAGGTCTGTGAGAGCCGGAATTCTTACTGGTTGGTAGGTGATCAAATACTTATGTCATGCAATAAAATGCAAATTGAATTACTTAAAAATCATACAATGTGATTTTCTGGATTTTTGTTTTAGATTCCGTCTCTCACAGTTGAAGTGTACCTATGATAAAAATTACAGACCTCTACATGCTTTGTAAGTAGGAAAACCTGCAAAATCGGCAGTGTATCAAATACTTGTTCTCCCCACTGTATATGTATATACTGTACTCTATATCATCTACTGCATCTTGCCATCTATGTAATACATGTATCACTAGCCACTTTAAACTATGCACTTTTATGTTTACATACCCTACATTACTCATCTCATATGTATATACTGTACTCGATACCATCTACTGCATCTTGCCTATGCCGTTCTGTACCATCACTCATTCATATATCTTTATGTACATATTCTTTATCCCTTTACACTTGTGTGTATAAGGTAGTAGTTGTGGAATTGTTAGGTTAGATTACTCGTTGGTTATTACTGCATTGTCGGAACTAGAAGCACAAGTATTTCGTTACACATGGTTAGCAGATGTTAATGCGAGTGTATGTGACAAATACAATTTGATTTGATTTGAAATGCACACACACACACACACACACACACACACACACACACACACACACACACACACACACACACACACACAAACAATCCTCTGTTTATGCAATTACATGGGACTTCACTAAGGAAAGCCTTGCTCTCCTCTGAGTGGTGATCCCAGGTCACTAGTGTTCCATTGTGGTACTGACAGGAACAGAACAGTAGGACCATCTGCTCACCTCGTATCTGCAGGTGCAGCACACGAGTAGAAAGGAACATAGACTAGTTTCAAGTGTCATTAAACATTTGGATTCTGAAAGTTGTTGTATCAAGGAGTATTCCTTTTCCAAGTTTGATCTGACAGCAGGAGAACCGGGCTGCGGTGGTGCGGTGAGCTCATTACAGGCACGTGCCTCACCCTGGGCCATGCCAAGCCTGCTGAGAGATCTAGGTCACAGGGAAAAAGAGAAGAGCAGAGAAGGGCTCCCTGAAGCCATATGAAGCTGATAGATTGCTTTTCCACATAGCCAGGTTCAACATCTAGAATCTCTTGTGTGTTTTTTGTTGTTGTGTTTATGACCATATTGATCACTTTGGTGGTTGGTCTGGTTTGATGGAAGTCATGGAAGTTGTAGACGATGCTCCAGGCGGGTGTAAATCTGGTGTAAATCTATAAAACTATCACTTCAGAATAGACTCATATGCTTTTAACAGGTTGGTGAGTAAATCAAAGTACTGTGTTTGGAACTCTACTCCACCAAGGGAAACTTCTCTCCTCTTAGAGATGCTGTTTCTAGCTAAGCATATTAGATACGGTAGATGAATAAACTTATCAATAAAATAATATATACATAGATAGTAAAATTGATTTGTCAATAGGTGTATGGGTGGATAGACTTTGATGATGGATGGAAATATATTTAATAGATTGATATATTGATCAACTGACAGATTAACTGACTGATGTATCTATATTGCCATTGCAGGTTGGATGGTGTGGTGGTGGTCTATGCAGTGACAGTGGAGGTGGAAGGGGAGGGGGTGAGCAGTGACCAGCTGGACTACCTGACCCTGCAGTCCAATCTGGTGGAGAACTCCTACAGAGAGGTGAAGGAGAGGAACTACATCACCGAGGCCCAGCACAAGGACAACATCATCAGTGATACAACTCTGGTCCTGGACCCTGACTCACTGCAACTATATACTGGTAAGACATACAACACTACTGTACAATACACTGTCTTTACGTTACCATACAATGCCAAACCACGAGACACAACACTCTGGAACTGTAGCCCAGGGCCGGCTCTAGCGGAAGCAAGATTAGGTTGGCAAAACATTTGACGGTGGAGAGAAACATTTAAGTTTTAAAGTTAATTTCCTTACATTTTCCACATTTTGCCATGTGCCAGAGAGAAAGTGTTGTAGTTCTAAAGTAAACTTTCTCAAATGTAATACATTTTGCCATTGGCTGGAGAGAGAACGTTGCAATTTCATAACAAATTGCATGCAATTTTATTCATTATGCCATGGGGCATCAACACTTTTTTTTGCAGTTTTACAGCAAACTTCCTGCAGATCTACCCATTTGTTCATGGGGTGGAGAGACATTTGTGACATTTTAAAGCAATTCTACAATTGTTTTAATGATTTATGCCATGATAATATGACATCTGAGTGAGAATGGGGAAAAAATAATCTATGGGGGCTCCCTGGAGCACAGGCCCTCTAGGCACGTGCCTTGTATGTCCAGTCAGTATTTGGCCATGATTACTTAAAGTTTAGATACTCTTGGTCATGTAGTATATGTGGACACTGGAACTAAGGGGCCTAGCCTGAACCATTAAAAACAGCCCCAGACCATTATTCCTCCTCCAACAAACTTTACAGTTGGCGCTATGCATTAGGGCAGGTAGCGTTCTCCTAGCCTCCGTCAAACCCAAATTTGTCAGTCGGACTACCAGATGGTGAAGCGTGATTCATCACTCCAGAGAACGTGTTTCCACTGCTCCAGAGTCCAATGGCGGCGAGCTTTACACCACTCCAGCCGACACTTGGTATTGTGCATGGTGATCTTAGACTTGTGTGCGGCTGCTCGGCCATGGAAACCCATTTCATGAAGCTCCCGACGAACAGTTCTTGTGCCGACGTTGCTTCCAAAGGCAATTTAGAACTCGGTAGTGAGTTTTGCCATCGAGGACAAATCATTTTTATGCGCTTCAGCACTCGGCGGTCCCGTTCTATGAGAGTGTGTGGCCTACCACTTCGGGTCTGAACTGTTGTTGCTCCTAGACGTTTCCACTTCACAATAACAGCACTTAGTGTTGACCGGGGCAGCTCTAGCAGGGTAGAAATTTGACAACCTGACTTGTTGGAAAGGTGGCATCCTATGACGGTGCCATGTTGAAAGTCAATGAGCTCTTCAGTATGGGCCATTCTACTACCAATGTTTGTCTATGGAGATTGCATGGCTGTGTGCTCAATTTTATACACCTGTCATCAACGGATGTTCCTGAAATAGCCAAATCCACTAATTTAAAGGGGTGTCCACATACTGTTGTGCATATATATTGTAGCTACTGTACACTAACTACCAATCAAAAAGTTGTTAGCTGACATGGCTAATTGAGTGACTGTCAGTGAGTGACCTAACAAAAGAAAAACTGCTAATGCACAGACAAATTTTGAAATTACACTTAGTGTATTCTACGATTCTTACACTCAATAGTAAGTTGAGATCCCGACTGACTTCCAAATCGATATACAGTGTCTTTGGAAAGTTTTCAGACCCCTCGACTTTTTCCAAAAATGTTTTACGTTACAGCTTTATTCTGAAATGGATAAACTTCATTATCCTCAGCAATCTGCACACAATACCCCATAATGACTTGGCAAAAACAGTTTTTTTGAAATTTTTGCAAATGTATTAAAAATGTAAATACCTTATGAAAATAAGTATTCAGACCCTTTGTTATGAGACTAGAAATTGAGCTCAGGTGCATCCTGTTTCCATTGATCATCCTTGAGATGTTTCTACAACTTGATTGGAGTCCACCAGTGGTAAATTCAATTGATTGGACATGATTTGGAAAGGTACACACCTGTCTATATAAGGTCCCACAGTTGACAGTGCATGTCAGCGACAAACACCAAGCCATGAGGTCAAAGGAATTGGCCGTAGAGCTCCGAGACAGGATTGTGTCGAGGCACAGATCCGGGGAAGGGTACCAATATATTGCTACAGAATTGAAGGTCCCCAAGAACACAGTGGTCTCCATCATTGTTAAATGGAAGAAGTTTGGAACTGCCAAGACTCTTCCTAGAGCTGGCCGCCCGTCCAAACTGAGCAATCGGGGGAGAAGGGCCTTGGTCAGGGAGGTGACCAAGAACTTGATGGTCACTCTGACAGAGCTCCAGAGTTCCTCTGTGGAGATGGGAGAACCTTCCAGAAGGACAACCGTCTCTGCAGCACTCCACCAATCAGGCGTTTATGGTAGAGTGGCCAAAAGAAAGCCACTCCTCAGTAAAAGGCACATGAAGCCCGCTAGTTTGCCAAAAGGCACCTAAAGGACTCTCAGACCATGAGAAACAAGATTCTCTGGTCTGATGAAACCAAGATTGAACTCTTTGGCCTGAATCCCAAGCCTCATTTCTGGAGGAAACCTGGCACCATCCCTACAATGAAGCATGGTGGTGGCAGCATCATGCTGTGGTTATGTTTTTCAGCAGCAGGGACTGGGAGACTAGCCAGGACCAACTGCTGGGGAGCCAGGCCCAGCCAATCAGAATGAGTTTTTTCCCACAAAAGGGCTTTATTACAGACAGAAATTTTTCTCAGTTTCATCAGCTGTCCGGGTGGCTGGTCTCAGACGATCCCGCAGGTGAAGAAGCCGGATGTGTAGGTCCTGGGCTGGCATGGTTACACGTGGCCTGCGGTTGTGAGGCCGGTTGGACCTCCTGCCAAATTCTCTAAAACGACATTGGAGGCGGCTTATGGTAGAGCAATGAACATTACTTTCTCTGGCAACAGCTCTGGTGGACATTCCTGCAGTCAGCATGCCAATTGCACTCTCCCTCAACTTGAGACATCTGTGGCATTGTGTTGTGTGACAATATATAAGTGTGTGTGTATATAATGTTTTGGGGGTCGGGGGCCCCCTTGCGGCGGAGGGTCCTAAGCGACCACTTATGTCTGGAACCAGCCCTGCTGTGAATTCCATGGGACACACATACACATGCACTCACACACGTGCATGCTCCACACAAACACACACGTGCAAACACTGCTTCAGCGAGTGTGAAATTTAGCTTGTCAGTAAGTAGGTTAGCTCTAACTTCTGGCAGGGTTTCATCCAGCGAATGGAACAAGTTCTACAGTAATGATGGCTATACCTTCTCCCTGGGCTATGTTGAATTCTCCCTGGCGGTGTCGTAAAAGAATCAGTGTCATTAGTTTCCTGTGTTTCCCTGAAGATGGATGCCGTCTGATGGACTGGGACATCTGATATGAGGGGTAACTACTGTCAGATGCCTGCCTGGCACAGTGTGTGGTGACTTACAGGCACTGCTTATTAACTCCAAGTTACAGCCTCCAGGCCTGATGGTAATGCAGTCTTGGCCCACAGTGGCAGGTATAGGGGCCAGATCTGTAGGGTTATTAGTAGTGTTCCCCTTAGGTAAACACACACAGTCAGCACCACCACTGTCAGGACTGGGGAGAGGGAGAGTGGATTTTATAGAAGAGAGGGAGAGTGGATTTTACAGAAGAGAGGGAGAGTGGATTTTACAGAAGAGAGGGAGAGTGTAAAAATGTAATTCCTCCTATACATTGAGAGAGAAAGTTTGACTTATTATGCAGCTGATTTTGTTGAGAGCCTTTTGATGTTGTTTTTAATGATCCTGGAAATCTGAATATTAGGTGTGATTGAATAGGCCCTCCAGTGACTCTGTGACAGTTGACTCTGTGTCTTCTTTGGTTCCACAGTGTCCAGTGTTAATGAGTCCTTTGAGCCCACTGCTGGAATACCTGAGGATTACACCAACGGCAGTGTGGTAAGTCAGAGGTCATCTCCATGACAACAGCCTTTGACCTCTCCTGTTGGTCCAGAGGTACTTTCTGGACAACAGTGAGATAGGCACAATGTTCAGCATGGATCTTTTAAAAATATCATACTAAATCTATATAGGTGTGCATTTCAGTGTGGTGTGTTAGAATGGTGTGTTAGAGTGGTGTGTTAGGTAGTGTCTTGCTAAGACTGCTGCTTGGTGGTGTTATCCAGGCCTGTCCAGTGCTGAGGAAGTACAGGATGAGGGGAAGGCTTTGAGGATTAGCTCTTGCTATAATAATCCACTACTCTTCTGGGGCTAGAGAGAGACAGATAGGGTGAGAGATTCTCAATCCAACTGTGTTTGTGAGGGATAGGTCTGGAACATTTTTAAAGATTGAAGATGAGCAGTTTGAATGCAGGACTCTATTTTCATTGTTGAATTTTACACGTCTGTCTGATTCTGCCAGTAGTCCAGTAGCTGTGTAGTGGTAATCCGAGCTGGGAGCTCCAGTCTTGGTCTTGAACAGTAACTGGGTCTGCTGGTCTACTTTGCGTGCTAAGGCCCTAAGTGATTAATTTGAGTAATTACATGGACTGGAAGAGGTTGGCAAACTACCAGTCAGTAACTGGCATTTACAGCCAACTGCACACAGTCATACCAGAAGCAGTAGGCATCCAAGCTGCCCAGAACCTACCTTATCTTAGAGTGATATTCAAGTTTTATCATAGTTAGTATTATGCCTTGGAGTAGGTGTCACACCATGTAGGTAGTTAAAACTTGATAACAATACACCGAGCATGTGTGTGTGTGTGTGTGTGTGTGTCAGTAAATCAATTTTGGCAGTCATTAAGTCATGGAAACCTATAGTTCCCTAGCCTTGCCGTTTTGAAGACTACTGATTATAATACTATACAGTTCAGGGTTGGGGTCAATTCCATGTCCTGAATTGAAATGGAATGCAACCCCAACCTGATGGTGTAACAATTGATGGACTAATGGGTTTCTCCTCTGTTTCCGTTGTCCAGGAGGACATTTTGGCTGTTGAGATGACCCCAGACGCCCCCGAGGTTGAAGCTGAGGATGTAGCGACGGGGGAGAATGATGTCATTGTTGTAGAGGAGAGCATGACCCTCCCCGCTGAGCTTGAGGTGACCATCGATGACACAAGCATTGAGGAGGAGGTTCTGCTGTTGGGGAACACTGTGTCTACAGAGAGCCCTCTGTTGGAGGACCTCCCTACAGACCCTACCTCCCCTGAGCAGCCAGAGGGTGCTACGCTCCCCGAGCCTCCTGTGGAGATAGAGGCCTCTGGTTCAGGTGTTAAAGTACTGAAGGACTTGCACTTCCAGCCTGAGGAAGAAGAAGCCATAGAAGAAGAGCCAGCTCCAGAAGAGGAACTGACCATAGAAGAAAAGGTAGTTCCGGAAGAGGTAATCATAGAGGAAGATATCCAAACAGAGGAAGCAGAAGCGGTGGTCTCTGAGGAAGATGAGGTAGAGGAGGAAACAGTGGAGGTCCCTGACACAGTAGAGGTTCTAGAAGAGGAAGCTGGACCCTCTGAAGAGCTGGAGTACTCCATCATAGAGATGGAGACCATTGAAGAGGTAGAGGCCCCTGCCTTCGTCCCTGTGGAAAGGATGGAAGCTCCCGAGCCAGTGGGGGACCTCAGTGTCCCCGAAAATCCCCCTGCCATTGCGACTCTGCCCCCAGATGAACCTGAAGAGGAGACTAACGTGGTGCTGGCTTATCCAGAAATACCTGAATATGGAGTGGAAATTGAGAGCTTAGAGGGACCAATCACAGAGAAGCCAGTAACTAAAGAGGATGCTCTGGAAGTGGAGGAAGAGGTGGCAGAAGAAGTGGTCGTTGAAGTTCCGGACATTTCTGAGGAGGACTTGGTAGAAGACGAGATCTTATTGGTCGATGAGGCTGCTCCGGAGGCCACCCACACCACCCCTCTCTCTGCGGAGAAAGAGTCACCCTTCACTCGAGTCTCTGATGTCATAGTAGATGAGGAGGTTACAGAGGCCACGGTCCTGGACACAGCCGCAGAACCAGAGGCAGAACAGGAGGACCAAGGGGTCACCCCAGCTCTCATACCCGCCGAGTACCACCCTGGTCCAGACATTTCTATCACTCTGGAGGTAATGACAGATGACTGAGAGATGATGCTTGTATTGTGTGTTAGTCAGAGCTCTGAGTGACTAGGAAAAACTCCCCTTGTTATAGTACCGTTCAAGCAGGCAGAAATACAGTGGGCATGACGTGTTTTGCATTTCTGCCTGCTTGAACTGCGAATAGTTCAGACACACGTGAAAACATGAAATGACCATGGGAATCGTATTTGTGCATCTTTGAGCAATGATCTATCGATTCCTGGGGTCATTTCATGTTTTCATGTGAATGACAGATTGTTCACCGTTCGTTCGCTTGCTATCGGCGCGGTGTGTTATAGGGACCACCCGCCAGCGTCGACTGACGGCCGTCATTTTCACCCATTTCAACATGTAGAATCAGTTTGCAAATTACGACCTGCACTCTGTTTAGAGGTGCTAAGTACTCTCGGCCAGCAATCCTACTAGTCTGTCCATGTCTTAAGTCTAATCATCCGTAAGCACAGGCATTTTCTTGTTTTATCATGAATGTTACGAAATGTTGTTTCACACTGACCAATTGCACCATGAATTGTGTCATGTCTATTTAACCAGCTGCAGACGATAGACCCTGTGACAGACTATGACCTGGTCCACTTTGGCGGGACAAACCAAACAGAGGAAGGGAGCAGTGGGTACCCTTCTGGAGTGGTAAATAGTACGGACCACAGCATTGCCATGCCAATCAACCCTGGGCGGGCTCTGATGGTGTTCTTCAGTCTGAGGGTCACCAACATGATGTTCTCAGATGACCTCTTCAATAAGAGCTCCGCAGAATACAAGGCCCTAGAACAAAGGTTCCTCGAGCTGGTGAGCTATTCATTTTGATAATTTATTCACCCCATATTTACTTAATTTGAAGTGTTGTATGTAGACAGTGCTCACTCCCTCTACCCTTCTCTCTCGCTCTCTCGCTCTCCTACCCATCTCTCTCGCTCTCTCCTACCCATCTCTCTCTCTCTCTCGCTCTCTCTCTCCTACCCATCTCTCTCTCTCTCGCTCTCTCTCTCCTACCCATCTCTCTCTCGCTCTCTCTCTCCTACCCATCTCTCTCTCTCTCTCTCTCCTACCCATCTTTCTCTCTCCTACCCATCTTTCTCTCGCTCTCTCTTTCCTACCCATCTCTCTCGCTCTCTCTCTCCTACCCATCTCTCTCGCTCTCTCTCCCCTACCCATCTCTCTCGCTCTCTCCCTCTCTCGCTCTCTCCTACCCATCTTTCTCTCTCTCTCGCTCTCTCTACTACTCATCTCTCTCTCTCTCTCTCTCTCTACTACTCATCTCTCTCTCTCTCTCTCTCTCTCTACTACTCTACTTTCTCTCTCCTACCCATCTTTCTCTCGCTCTCTCTTTCCTACCCATCTTTCTCTCTCTCTCGCTCTCTCCTACCATCTCTCTCTCTCTCTCTCTCTCTCTCTCTCTCTCTCTCTCTCTCTCTCTCTCTCTACTACTCATCTCTCTCTCTCTCTCTCTACTACTCATCTCTCTCGCTCTCTCTCTCTACTACTCATCTCTCTCGCTCTCTCTCTCTACTACTCATCTCTCTCGCTCTCTCTCTCCTACCCATCTCTCTCTCTCGCTCTCTCTCTCCTACCCATCTCTCTCTCTCTCTCGCTCTCTCTCTCCTACCCATCTCTCTCTCTCGCTCTCTCTCTCCTACCCATCTCTCTCGCTCTCTCTCTCCTACCCATCTCTCTCGCTCTCTCTCTCCTACCCATCTCTCGCTCTCTCCTACCCATCTCTCTCTCTCTCGCTCTCTCCTACCCATCTCTCTCTCTCTCGCTCTCTCCTACCCATCTCTCTCTCTCTCTCTCTACTACTCATCTCTCTCTCTCTCTCTCTCGCTCTCTACTACCCATCTCTCTCTCGCTCTCGCTCTCTCCTATCTCTCTCTCTCTGCTACCCATCTCTCTCTCTCTCTCTCTCTCCTACCCATCTTTCTCTCTCTCCTACTCATCTTTCTCTCGCTCTCTCGCTCTCTCTTTCCTACCCATCTCTCTCTCTCGCTCTCTCTTTCCTACCCATCTCTCTCGCTCTCTCTCTCCTAC
>NC_052325.1:16015450-16017637 GCF_016432855.1 Salvelinus namaycush
AGCGAGCGAGCGAGAGAGAGAGAGCGAGCGAGAGAGCGAGCAGCCGAGAGAAGCGAGAGAGCGGAGAAAGGATGGGTAGGAAGAAGAGAGAGATGGATAGGAGAGGAGAGAGAGAAGATGGGTAGGATAGAGAGAGAGAGCAGATGGGGTAGAGAGAGAGAGAGAGATGGGTAGGAGAGAGGAGAGAGAGATCGAAGGGGAGAGAGAGAGAGAGACGAGGGAGAGAGAGGAGAGACGATGAAGAGAGAGAGAGACGGGTAGGAGAGAGGAGAGAGCTGGTAGGAGAGAGAGAGAGAGACGGGTAGGAGAGATAGAGAAGACGGTTAGAGAGAGAGAGAGAGACGGTAGGAGAGAGAGAGAGAGAGCGAGAGAGAGTGAGAGAGAGAGCGCGAGAGAGTAGGAGAGAGAGCGCGAGAGAGTAGGAGAGAGAGCGCGAGAGAGTAGGAGAGAGAGCGCGAGAGAGTAGGAGAGAGAGGGCGAGAGAGTGAGAGAGAGAGCGAGAGAGATGGGTAGGAGAGAGAGAGAGAGAAAGATGGGTAGGAGAGAGAGAGAGATGGGTAGGAGAGAGAGAAAGATGGGTAGAAAGAGAAGAGAGACGGGTAAGGAGAGAAGAGAGACGCGAGAGAGTGAGAGACAGAGCGCGAGAGAGTGAGAGAGAGAGCGCGAGAGAAAAGATTGGGTCAGAGAGAGAGAGAGGAGAGAGAGAGAGAGGGTAGGACGAGAGAGAGAGAGAGCGAGAGAGAGAGCGGAGAGCGAGAGAAAGATGGGTAGGAGAGAGAGAGAGAGGAGATGGGAGGAGAGAGGGATGGGTAGGAGAGAGAGAGATGGTAGTAGAGAGAGAGGATGGGTAGAAAGAGAAACGTGTGTAGGATACGAGAGAGAGACGAGGATGAGGGAGAGAAGAGAGAGAGACGGTCCGGAGAAGAGAAGATAGAGAGACACGGTAGGAGTAGAGAGAGAGCGAGCCAAGAGAGAGTGAGAGAGAGAGCGAGAGAGAGTGAGTGAGAGACAAAGAGAGAGTGAGAGAGAGAGCGCGGAGAGAGTTGAGAGATGAGAGAGAGATGGTAGGAGAGAGCAGAGATTGGGTAGGAGAGAGCGAGAGAGAGAGCGGAGTAGAGAGGGAAACGACTTAACGAGAGTAGAGAGGAGGAAATGGTAGGAGAGAGAGAAGATGAGTGAGAGAAAGTGCCGGAGAGAGAAGCGAAGAAGATTGTGGAGAGAGAGAGAGAAAGATGGAGGAGAAGAGAGCTGGGAGAGGCACGAGAGAGAGAGGAGAGCCGAGCGAGAGAGGAGAAGAGAGCGATCGAGAGAGCGAGCAGGCCGAAGAGAGCGAGAGAGCGAGAGAAAAGATGGTAGGAGAGAGAGGATGGGTAGGAGAGAGAGAGAGATGGGTAGGAGAGAGAGAGAGAGAGATGGGTAGGAGAAGAGAGATAGAGATGGGTAGGAGAGAGAGAGAGAGATGTAGGCAGAGAGAGAGAGAGAGGGTAGCAGAGAGAGAGAGAGATGGGTAGCAAGAGAGAGATGGGTAGGAGAGAGAGGAGGTGGTAGGAGAGATAGAGAGAGACGGGTAGGAGAGATAGAGAGAGACGGGTAGGAGAGAGAGAGGAGAGAGATGGCAAGCGAGCGAGAGTGAGATAGAGCAAGAAAGATGGGTAGGAGAGAGAGAGAGATGGTAGGAGACTAGAAAAGATGGGTAGGAGAGAGAGAGAAAGCGAGACGGGTAGGAGATGAGAGTAGAGAGACGCGAGAGAGTGGAGAGAGCGAGAGAAAGATGTAGGAAGAGAGAGAGAGAGAGAGATGGTAGGTAGGAGATTGAGAGAGAGCGCGAGAGAGTGAAGAAGAGCGAGGAAAGATGGTAGGAAGAGAGGCGAGGAGAGAGAGAGTGGGTAGGTAGGAGAGAGAGAGAGACGGGTAGGAGAGAGAGAGAACGGGTAGGAGAGAGAGAGAGCGGGTAGGAGAGAGAGAGAGACGGGTAGGAGAGAGAGAGAGAGAGACGGTAGGAGAGAGAGAGAGAGAAGACGGGTAGGAGAGAGAGAGAGAGCGAGCGAGCGAGAGGAGTGAGAGAGAGAGCGCGAGAGAGTGAGAGGAGATTGAGGAGAGAGATTGAAGAGAGGAGAGCGCAGCGGTGGTGAAAGGGGAGGTAGAAAAAGAGGGTGGGGCTGTTTTGCTCTGTGGCGCGTTCGGTAT
>NC_052325.1:16017737-16035237 GCF_016432855.1 Salvelinus namaycush
CTTGACCAGGTTGCACACACTGCAGCAGCGGATTTTGGCCCACTCCTCCATACAGACCTTCTCCAGTCCTTCAGGTTTCGGGGCTGTCGTCTGGGCAATACGGGACTTTCAGCTCCTCACAAGATTTCTATTGGGTTCAGGTCTGCGAGAACTGGCTAGCCACTCCAGGAGATATGCTTCTTACGGAGCACTCCTTAGTTGCCCCTGGCTGTGTGTTTTGGGTCGTTGTCATGCTGAAACCCATCCACGAACCGATCTTCATGCTCTTACTGAGGAAGGAGTTGTTGGCCAAGATCTCGCGAACACGCCCCTCCTCCTCCCTCATACGTTGCAGTGCGTCCTGTCCCCTTGCGAAAAGCATCCCAAAGATATGTTTCCACCTCCAGCTTCACGGTTGTATGGTGATTCTGGGGTTGTACTCTCCTTCTTCTTCCTCCTAACACGGCGAGTGAGTTTAACAAAAGCTCTATTTTTGTCTCATCGACCTACATGACCCTCTCCCATTCTCCGCTGGATCATCCGATGGTCATTGGCAACTTCAGCATGGGCCTGGACTGCGCTGGCTTGAGCAGGGGGACCTTGCGTGCGCATGAGGATTTTAATCCATGACGGCGTCATTGTGTTACTAACTGGTTTTTCTTTGAGGACTGTGGTCCCAGCTCTCTTCAGGTCCTTGACCAGGTCCTGCCGTGTAGTTCTGGGCTGATCCCTCCCCTCATGAATCATTTTGATGCCCCACGAGGTGAAGATCTTGCATGGAAGCCGCACGAGGGGTGATTGACGTCATCTTGCACTTCTTTTCCTTTTCTAATAATTGGCCAACAGTTGGTGCCTTCCTCACCAAGCGCCTGCCTTATGTCCGTAGCCACCCGCCTGTGCAGGTCTAAACAATTTTATCCCTGATGTCCTTTACCAGCTCTTGGTTCGTGGCCATGGTGGAGAGGTTGGAGTCTGTTTGAGCTGAGTGGTGTGGAGCAGGTGTTCTTTATACAGGTCAACGAGTTCAAACAGGTACAGTCAATACAGGTAATGAGTGGAGACCAGAGGGCTTCTTAAAGAAAAAACTAACAGTCTGTGAGAGCCGGAATTTTACTGGTTGGTAGGTGATCAAATACTTATGTCATGCAATAAAATGCAAATTGAATATATTAAAAATCATACATGTGATTTTCTGAATTTTGTTTTAGATTCCGTCTCTCAAAGTTGAAGTTGTACCTATGATAGAAATTACAGACGCTCTACATGCTTTGTAAAGTAGGAAAACCTGCAAAACGGCAGTGTATCAACATCCTTGTTCCCCACTGTATATGATTATACTGTACTTATTCATCTACTGCATCTTGCATCCTATGTATACATGCTATCACTAGCCACTTTAAACTATGCACTTTTAGATGTTTACATACCCTACATTACTCATCCTCATATGTATATACTGTACTCGATACCAAGTCTTACTCATCTTGACCTATTGCGTTCTGTATCCATCACGTCATTCTATATCTTTATGTACATATTCTTTTATCCCTTTACACTTGTGTGTATACAGGTAGAGTTGTGAATTGTTAGGTTAGATTAGTCGTTGGTTTATTCACTGCATTGATCGAACTAGAAGCCAAGTATTTCGTTACACATGGTTAGCAGATGTAATGCGTAGTGTATGTGACAAATACAATTTGATTTTGATTTGAATGACCACACCCACACACACACACACCACAAACCACCCACACACACACCACACACACACACACACAAACCAAATTCTTCCAGCCTCTGTTATGCAATTACATGGGACTTCACACGGAAAGCCTTGCTCTCCTCTGAGTGGGATCCCAGGTCACTAGTGTTCCATTGTGGTACTGACAGGAACAGAACATAGGACATCTGCTACACCTCGTATCTGCAGGGCAGCCACGAGTAAAAGGAACATCAGACTAGGTTTCCAAGTTGTCATTAACATTTGAGTTAGAAAGTGTTGTATCAAGGAGTATTCCTTTTCCAAGTTGAATCTGACAGCAGGAGAACGGGGCTGCGTGGTGCGGTGTGAGCTCTCTTAACAGGCACGGCCTCCCACTGGGCCATGCCCAAGCCTGCCTGAGAATCTAGGCACCGGGAAAAGAGAAAGCAGATATGAGGCTCCGCGAAGCCATAATGAAGGCTGATAGATTGCTTTTCCACCAATAGCCATGGTTCAACATCTAGAATCTCTTGGTGTTTTTTGTTGTTGTGTTTATGACCATATTGATCACTTTGGTGTTGGTCTGGTTTGATGGAGTCATGGAAGTTTGTAGACGATGATCCAGGCGGGTGTAAATCTGGTGTAAATCTATAAAACTATCACTTCAGAATAGACTCATATGCTTTTTAACAGGTTGGTGAGTAAATCAAAGTACCTGTGTTTGGAACTCTAACTCCACCAAGGGAAACTTCTATCCTACTTAGAGATGCTGTTTTCTACTAGCATATTAGATACGGTAGATGAACTAAACTATAGATAAATAAAAGAATATATCCATAGATAGTAAAATTGATTTGTCAATAGTGTTTATGGGTGGATAGCACTTTGAGATGGATGGAAATATATTTAAGATTGATATATTGATCAACTGCAGATTAACTGACTGATGTATCTATATTGCCATTGACAGGTTGGATGGTGTGGTGGTGGTCATGCAGTGACAGTGGAGGTGGAGGGGAGGACGGATGTGAGCATGACAGCTGGACTACCTGACCCCTGCAGCTCAGATTCTGGTGAAGAAATCCTACAGAGAGTGAAGGAGAGGACTACATACACGAGGCCAGCACAAGGCAACATCATCCAGTGATACAACTCTGGTCCTGGACCCTGACTCACATGCAATCATATACTGGTAAGACATACAACACTACTGTACAATACACGTCTTTACTTACCATCACAATGCCAAACCAGGACACAACACTCTGGAACTGTAGCCCAGGGACGGCTCTAGCGAAGCAAGATTAGGTTCGGCAAACATTTGACGGTGGAGAGAACATTTAGTTTTAAGTTAATTCCTTACATTTTCCACATTTTGCCATGTGCAGAGAGAAAGTGTTGTAGTTCTAAAGTAAAAACTTTCTCAAATGTAATACATTTTGCCATGGCTGGAGAGAGAACGTTGCAATTTCATAAACAAATTGCATGCAATTTTATTCATTATGCCATGGGGCATCAACACTTTTTTTTTGCAGTTTTACAGCAAACTTCCTGCAGATCTACCCATTTGTTCATGGGGTGGAGAGACATTTGTGGACATTTAAAGCAATTCTACAATGTTTTAATGATTATGCCATGATAATAGACATCTGAGTGAGAATGGGGAAAAAATAATCTATGGGGCTCCCTGGAGCACAGGCCCTCTAGGCACGTGCCTTGTATGTCAGTCAGTATTTGGCCATGATTACTTAAAGTTTAGATACTCTGGTCATGTAGTATTGTGGACACTGGAACTAAGGGCCTAGCCTGAACATTAAAACAGCCCCAGACCATTATTCCTCCTCCAACAAACTTTACAGTTGGCGCTATGCATTAGGGCAGGTAGCGTTCTCCTAGCCTCCGTCAAACCCAAATTTGTCAGTCGGACTACCAGATGGTGAAGCGTGATTCATCACTCCAGAGAACGTGTTTCCACTGCTCCAGAGTCCAAGGGCGGCGAGCTTACACCACTCAGCCGACACTTGGTATTGTGCATGGTGATCTTAGACTTGTGTGCGGCTGCTCGGCCATGGCAACCATTTCATGAAGCTCCCGACGAACAGTTTCTTGTGCCGACGTTGCTTCCAAAGGCAATTTAGAACTCGGTAGTGAGTTTTGCCATCGAGGAAAAATCATTTTTAGTCGCTTCAGCACTCCGCGGTCCCGTTCTATGAGAGTGTGGCCTACCACTGGGTCTGAACTGTTGTTGCTCCTAGACGTTTACTTACAATAACAGCACTAGTGTTGACCGGGGCAGCTCTAGCAGGGTAGAAATTTTGACAACCTGACTTGTTGGAAGGTGGCATCCTATGACGGTGCCATGTTGAAGTCATGAGCTCTTCAGTATGGGCCATTCTACTACAATGTTTGTCTATGGAGATTGCATGGCTGTGTGCTCAATTATACACTGTCATCAACGGATGTCCTGAAATAGCCAAATCCACTAATTTAAAGGGGTGTCCACATACTGTTGTGCATATATATTGTAGCTACTGTACCTAACTACCAATCAAAAAGTTGTTAGCTGACATGCTAATTGAGTGACTGTCAGTGAGTGACCTAACAAAAGAAAAACTGCTAATGCCAGACAAATTTTGAAATTACACTTAGTGTATTCTACGATTCTTACACTCAATAGTAAGTTGAGATCCCGACTGATTCCAAATCGATACAGTGTCTTTGGAAAGTTTTCAGACCCCCTCGACTTTTCCAAAATGTTTTAACGTTACAGCTTTATTCGAAATGGATAAACTTCATTATCCTCAGCAATCTGCACACAATACCCCATAATGACTTGGCAAAAACAGTTTTTTGAAATTTTTGCAAATGTATTAAAAATGTAATACCTTATGAAAATAGTATTCAGACCCTTTGTTATGAGAACTAGAAATTGAGCTCAGGTGCATCCTGTTTCATTGATCATCCTTGAGATGTTTCTACAACTTGATTGGAGTCCACCAGTGGTAAATTCAATTGATTGGACATGATTTGAAAGGTACACACCTGTCTATATAAGTCCACAGTTGACAGTGCATGTCAGCGACAAACCAAGCCATGAGGTCAAGGTAATTGGCCGTAGAGCTCCGAGACAGGATTGTGTCGATGCACAGATCCGGGGAAGGGTACCAATAATTGCTACAGAATTGAAGGTCCCCAGAACACAGTGGTCTCCATCATTGTTAAATGGAAGAAGTTTGGAACTGCCAAGACTCTTCCTAGAGCTGGCCGCCCGCCAAACTGAGCAATCGGGGAGAAGGGCCTTGTCGGGAGGTGACCAAGACTTGATGGTCACATCTGACAGAGCTCCAGAGTTTCCTCTGTGGGTATGGGAGAACCTTCCAGAAGGACAACCGTCTCTGCAGCACTCCACCAATCAGGCGTTTATGGTAGAGTGGCCAAAAGAAACGCCACTCCTCAGTAAAAGGCACATGAAGCCCGCTAGTTTTGCCAAAAGCACCTAAAGGACTCTCAGACCTAGAAACAAGATTCTCTGGTCTTGATGAAACCAAGATTGAACTCTTTGGCCTGAATCCCAAGCCTCATTTCTGGAGGAAACTGGCACCATGCCTACAATGAAGCAGGTGGTGCAGCATCATACTGTTGTTATGTTTTTTCGCAGCAGGGACGGGAGACTAGACCGGACCACTGCTGGGGAGCAGGCCCAGCCAATCAGAATGAGTTTTTTTTCCCACAAAAGGGCTTTATTACAGACAGAAAATTTTTCTCAGTTTCATCAGTGTCCGGGTGGCTGGTCTCAGACGATCCGCAGGTGAAGAAGCCGGATGTGTAGGTCCTGGGCTGGCATGGTTACACGGGCTGCGGTTGTGAGGCCGGTTGGACCTCCTGCCAATTCTCTAAAACGACATTGGAGCGGCTTATGGTAGAGCAATGACATTACTTTCTCTGGCAACAGCTCGGTGGACATTCCCTGCAGTCAGCATGCCATTGCACTCTCCCTCAACTTGAGACATCTGTGGCATTGTGTTGTGTGACAATAATAAGTGTGTGTGTATATATGTTTTGGGGTCGGGGGCCCCCTTGCGGCGGCGGGTCCTAAGCGACCACTTATGTCTGGAACCAGCCTGCTGTGAATTCCTGGTACCACATACACATGCACTCACACACGTGCATGCTCCACAAAACACACACGTGCAAACAACCTGCTTCAGCGAGTGTGAAATTTAGCTTGTCAGTAAGTAGGTTAGCTCTAACTTCTGGCAGGGTTTCATCCAGCGAATGGAACAAGTTCTACAGTAATAGATGGCTATACCTTCTCCCTGGGCTATGTTGAATTCTCCCTGGCGGTGTCGTAAAAGAATCAGTGTCATTAGTTCCTGTGTTTTCCCTGAAGATGGATGCGTCTGATGACTGGGACATCTGATATGAGGGGTACTACTGTCAGATGCCTGCCTGTCACAGTGTGGTGAACTTACAGGCACTGCTTATTAACTCCAAGTTACAGCCTCCAGGCCTGATGGTAATGCAGTCTTGGCCCAGTGGCAGGTATAGGGGCCAGATCTGTGGGTTATTAGTAGTGTTCCCCTTAGTGTAAACACACAGTCAGCACCACCACTGTCAGGACTGGGGAGGAGAGTGGATTTATAGAAGAGGGGAGAGTGGATTTTACAGAAGAGAGGGAGAGTGGATTTTACAGAAGAGAGGGAGAGTGTAAAAATGTAATTCCTCCTATACATGAGAGAGAAAGTTTGACTTATTATGCAGCTGATTTTGTTGAGAGCCTTTGATGTTGTTTTTAATGATCCTGGAAATCTGAATATTAGGTGTGATTGAATAGGCCTCCAGTGACTCTGTGACAGTTGTACTCTGTGTCTTCTTTGGTTCCACAGTGTCCAGTTTAATGAGTCCTTTGAGCCCACTGCTGGGAATACCTGAGGATTACACAACGGCAGTGTGGTAAGTCAGAGGTCATCTCCATGACAACAGCCTTTGACCTCTCCTGTTGGTCCAGAGGTACTGTTTCTGGACAACAGTGAGATAGGCACAATGTTCAGCATGGATCTTTTAAAAATATCATATAAATCTATTAGGTGGTGCATTTCAGTGTGGTGTGTTAGAATGGTGTGTTAGAGTGGTGTGTTAGGTAGTGTCTTGCTAAGACTGCTGCTTGTGGTGTTATCCAGGCTGTCCAGTGCTGAGGAAGTACGGTGAGGGAGGCTTTGAGGATTAGCTCTTGCTATAATAAATCCACTACTCTTCTGGGCTAGAGAGAGACAGATAGGGTGAGAGATCTCAATCCAACTGTGTTTGTGAGGGATAGTTGGAACATTTTTAAAGATTGAAGATGAGCAGTTTGAATGCAGGACTCTATTTTCATTGTTGAATTTTACACGTCTGTCTGATTCTGCCAGTAGTCCAGTAGTGTGTAGTGGTAATCCGAGCTGGGAGCTCCAGTCTTGGTCCTTGAACAGTAACTGGGTCTGCTGGTCTACTTTGCGTGCTAAGGCCCTAAGTGATAATTTGAGTAATTACATGGACGGGAAGAGGTTGGCAAACTACCAGTCAGTAACTGGCATTTACAGCCAACTGCACACAGTCATACCAGAAGCAGTAGGCATCCAGCTGCCCAGAACCTACCTTATCTTAGAGTGATTTCAAGTTTTATCATAGTTAGTATTATGCTTGTGACTGGAGTAGTGTCACACCATGTAGGTAGTTAAAACTTGATAACAATACACCGAGCATGTGTGTGTGTGTGTGTGTGTGTGTCAGTAATCAATTTTGGCAGTCATTAAGTCATGGAAACCTATAGTTCCCTAGCCTTGCCGTTTTGAAGACTACTGATTAATACTATCAGTTCAGGGTTGGGGTCAATTCCATGTCCTGAATTGAAATGGAATGCAACCCCAACCTGATGGTGTAACCAATTGATGACTAATGGTTTCTCCTCTGTTTCCGTTGTCCAGGAGGACATTTTGGCTGTTGAGATGACCCCAGACGCCCCGAGGTTGAGACTGAGGATGTAGCGACGGGGGAGAATGATGTCATTGTTGTAGAGGAGAGCATGACCCTCCCGCTGAGCTTGAGGTGACCATCGATGACACAAGATTGAGGGAGGAGTGTTCTGCTGTGGGGAACACTGTGTCCTACAGAGAGCCCTCTGTTGGAGGACCTCCCTACAGACCCTACCTCCCCTGAGCAGCCAGAGGGTGCTACGCTCCCCGAGCCTCCTGTGGAGATAGAGCCTCTGGTTCAGGTGTTTAAAGTACTGAAGGACTTGCACTTCCAGCCTGAGGAAGAAGAAGCCATAGAAAGAAGAGCAGCTCCAGAAGAGGAACGACCATAGAAGAAAAGGTAGTCCGGAAGAGGTAATCATAGAGGAAGATATCCAAACAGAGGAAGCAGAAGCGGTGGGTCCTGAGGGAAAGTGAGTAGAGGAGGAAACAGTGGATGTCCCTGACACAGTAGAGGTTCTAGAAGAGGAAGCTGACCCTCTGAAGAGCTGGAGTACTCCATCATAGAGATGGAGACCATTGAAGAGGTAGAGGCCCCTGCCTTCGTCCCTGTGGAAAGATGGAAGCTCCCGAGGCCAGTGGGGGACCTCAGTGTCCCCCAAATCCCCTGCCTTGCGACTCTGCCCCCAGATGAACGAAGAGGAGACTAACGTGGTGCTGGCTTATCCAGAAATACCTGAATATGGAGTGGAAATTGAGAGCTTAGAGGGACCAATCACAGAGAAGCCAGTAACTAAAGTAGGATGCTCTGGAAGTGGAGAAGAGGTGGCAGAAGAAGTGGTCGTTGAAGTTCCGGACATTTCTGAGGAGGACTTGGTAGAAGACGAGATCTTATTGGTCGATGAGGCTGCTCGGAGGCCCCCCAACCACCCCTCTCTCTGCGGAGAAGAGTACACCCTTCACTCGCAGTCTCTGATGTCATAGTAGATGAGGAGTTACAGAGGCCACGGTCCTGGACACAGCCGCAGAACCAGAGGCAGAACAGGAGGGACCAAGGGGTCACCCCAGCTCTCATACCCGCGAGTACCACCCTGGTCCAGACATTTCTATCCTCTGGAGGTAATGACAGATGACTGAGAGATGATGCTTGTATTGTGTGTTAGTCAGAGCTCTGAGTACTAGGAAAAACTCCCTGTTATAGTACCGTTCAGCAGGCAGAAATACAGTGGGCATGACGTGTTTTGCATTTCTGCCTGCTTGAACTGCGAATAGTTCAGACACACGTGAAACATGAAATGACCATGGGAATCGTATTTGTGCATCTTTGAGCAATGATCTATCGATTCCTGGGGTCATTCATGTTTTCATGTGAATGACAGATTGTTCACCGTTCGTTCGCTTGCTATCGCGCGGTGTTATAGGGACCACCCGCAGCGTCGACTGACGGCCGTCATTTTCACCCATTTCAACATGTAGAATCAGTTTGCAAATTACGACCTGCACTCTGTTTAGAGGTGCTAAGTACTCTCTCGCCAGCAATCCTACTAGTCTGTCCATGTCTTAAGTCTAATCATCCGTAAGCACAGGCATTTCTTGTTTTATCATGAATGTTACGAAATGTTGTTTCACACTGACCAATTGCACATGAATTGTGTCATGTCTATTTAACCAGCTGCAGACGATAGACCCTGTGACAGACTATGACCTGGTCCACTTTGGCGGGACAAACCAACAGAGGAAGGGAGCAGTGGGTACCCTTCTGGAGTGGTAAATAGTACGGACCACAGCATTGCCATGCCAATCAACCCTGGCGGGCTCTGATGGTGTTCTTCAGTCTGAGGGTCACCAACATGATGTTCTCAGATGACCTCTTCAATAAGAGCTCCGCAGAATACAGGCCCTAGAACAAAGGTTCCTCGAGCTGTGTGAGCTATTCATTTGATAATTTATTCACCCCATATTTACTTAATTTGAAGTGTTGTATGTAGACAGTGCTCACTCCCTCTACCCTTCTCTCTCGCTCTCTCGCTCTCCTACCCATCTCTCTCGCTCTCTCCTACCATCTCTCTCTCTCTCTCGTCTCTCCTTCCATCTCTCTCTCTCTCGCTCTCTCTCGCTCTCTCACTCTCTCTCTCCACCCACCGCTCTCTCTCTCCTACCCATCTCTCTCTCTCTCTCTCTCCTACCCATCTTTCTCTCTCCTACCCATCTTTCTCTCGCTCTCTCTTTCCTACCCATCTCTCTCGCTCTCTCTCTCCTACCCATCTCTCTCGCTCTCTCTCCCTACCCATCTCTCTCGCTCTCTCCTCTCTCGCTCTCTCCTACCCATCTTTCTCTCTCTCTCGCTCTCTCTACTACTCATCTCTCTCTCTCTCTCTCTCTCTACTACTCATCTCTCTCTCTTCTCTCTCTCCTCTATACTACTCTACTTTCTCTCTCCTACCCATCTTTCTCTCGCTCTCTCTTTCCTACCCATTTCTCTCTCTCTCGCTCTCTCCTACCATCTCTCTCTCCTCTCTCTCTCTCTATCTCTCTCTCTGCTCTCTCTCTCTCTCTCTCTCTACGACTCATCTTCTCCGTCTCTCTCTCTCTCTCTCTCTCTATCCCTCTACTACTCATCCTCTATTCTCTCTCTAGCTCTCTCTCTCTAATACTCATCTCTCTCGCTCTCTCTCTCCTACCCATCTCTCTCTCTCGCTCTCTCTCTCCTACCCATCTCTCTCTCTCTCTCGATCTCTCTTTCCTACCCATCTCTCTCTCTCGCTCTCTCTCTCTACCCATCTCTCTCGCTCTCTCTCTCATACCCATCTCTCCTCTCTCTCTCCTACCCATCTCTGCTCTATCTACCCATCTCTCTCTCTCTCGCTCTCTCCTACCCATCTCTTCTCTCTCGCTCTCCCTACACCATCTCTCCTATCTCTCTCTCTACTACTCTTCTCTCTCTCTCTCTCTCGCTCTTACTACCCATCTCTCTCCGCTCTCGCTCTCTCCTATCTCTCTCTCTCTGCTTACCCATCTCTCTCTCTCTCTCTCCTCCTACCCATCTTTTCTCTCTCTCCTACTCATCTTCTCTCGCTCTCTCGCTCTCTCTTTCCTACCCATCTCTCTCTCTCGCTCTCTCTTTCCTACCCATCTCTCTCGCTCCTCTCTCCTACCCCTCTCTCTCGCTCTCTCTCTCTACCCTCTCTCTCGCCTTCTACCCATCTTTCTCTCGCTCTCTCTCGCTCTCTCCCTCTCTCGCTCTCTCCTACCTATCTTCTCTCTCTCTCTCGCTCTCTCCTACCCATCTCTCTCGCTCTCTCCTACCATCTCTCTCTCTCTCTACTCATCTCTCTCTCTCTCTCTCTCTCTCTCTCTCTCTCTCTCTCTCTTACTACCCATCTCTCTCTCGCCTCCTCTCTCTCCTACCCCTCTCTCTCTTTCTCTGCTACCCACTCTCTCTCTCTCTCTCTCTCCTACCCATCTCGTCTCTCCTACCTTACCTCTCCCTCCTACCTCTCTCTCTCTACCTCTCTCTCTCTCTCTCTCTCCCCCTCCTCTCGTCTCTCTCTCTCCTACCTCTCTCTCTCTCTCTCTCTCTCTCTCTCTCTCTCTCTCCTACCATCTCTCTCTCTCTCTCTCGCGCTCTCTCTCACTCTCTCGCGCTCTCTCTCTCACTCTCTCAGCGCTCTCTTCTCTCACATCTCTCGCGCTCTCTCTCACTCTCTCGCGCTCTCTCTCATCTCTCCTCGCGCTCCTCTCTACTCTCTTACTCTCTCGCGCTCTTCTCTCTCACTCTCTCGCGCTCTCTCTCTCTCAATCTCTCGCGCTCTCTCTCTCTCACTCTCTCGCGTTCTTCTCTCACTCTCTTCCTCGTTCTCTCTCTCTCTCTCCTACCCGTCTCTCTCTTTCTCTCTCCTACCATCTTTCTCTCTCTCCTACTCTCTCTCTCTCTCTCCTACCCATCTTTCTCTCGCTCTCGTCGCTCTCTCTTTCCCCCACCTCTCTCCCCCTTCCCCCCCTACCCATCTCCTCTCTCGCATCTCTTCTTTCTACCCGCTCTCGATCGCTCTCTCTCTCTACCCTCTCTCTCTCCGCTCTCGCTCTCCTACCATCTTTCTCTGCTCCTCTCGCTCTCTCCCTCTCTCTCGCTCTCCTAACCCATCTTCTCTCTCTCTCGCTCTCTCCTCCCATCTCTCTCTACTCTTCTCCTACCATCTCTCTCTCTCTACTATCATCTCTCTCTCTCTCTCTCTCTCCTCTCTCTCTCCTCTCTCTACTACCCCTCTCTCTCGCTCTCTCTCTCTCTCCTACCCCTCTCTCTTTCTCTGCTACCCATCTCTCTCTCTCTCTCTCCTACCCATCTCTCTCTCCTACCTCTCTCTCCTCCTACCTCTCTCTCTCTCTCTCCTACCTCTCTTCTCTCTCTCTCTCTCTCTCTCCTCCTCTCTCTCTCTCTCCTACCTCTCTCTCTCTCTCTCATCATCTCTCTCATACCCATCTTCTCTCGCGCTCTCTCTCTCACTCTCTCGCGCTCTCTCTCACTCTCCGCGCTCTCATCTCTCACTCTCTCTCGCGCTCTCTCTCTCACTCTCTCGCCGTCTCTCTCTCTCACTCTCTCGCGGCTCTCTCTCTCTCCACTCTCTCGCGCTCTCTCTCTCTCACTCTCGCTCTCTCTCTCTCTGCGCTCTCTCTCTCTCTCGCGCTCGTTTCTCTCTCTCTCTCCTACCCGTCTCTCTCTTTCTCCTCTCTCCTACCCATCTTTCTCTCTCTCCTACCCATCTCTCTCTCTCTCCTACCCATCTTTCCTCTCTCTCTCTCTCTCTCCTACCCATCTTTCTCTCGCTCCCTCTCACTCTCTCGCGCATCTCTCTCTCTCTCTCCTACCCGTCTCTCTCTATCTCTCCTACCCATCTCTCTCTCTCCTACCCATCTCTCTCTCTCCTACCCATCTCTCTCTCTCTGCCTACAATCTCTCTCTCTCTCCTACCCATCTCTCTCTCTCTCCTACCTCTCTCCTCTCTCTCTCTCCTACCTCTCTCTCTCTCTCTCTCCACCCACTCTCTCTCTCTCTCTCCTACCCATCTCTCTCTCTCTCTCTCTCCTACCCATCCTCTCTCTCTCTCCTCTCTCCTCTTCTCTCTCTCCTACCCTCTTCTCTCGCTCTCTCGCTCTCTCCTCGCTTGCTCGCTCGCTCGCTCTCTCTCTCGCTCGCTCTCTCTCTCTCGCTCTCTCCTACCCATCTCTCTCTCTCTCTTCCTGCCCATCTTTTCTCTCTCTCTCTCTCACCATCTTTCTCTCGCTCTCTCTCTCGCTCTCTCCTCACACCATCTCTCTTCTCCTACCCATCTCTCTCTCACTCTCTCTCGCTCTCTCTCTTACACTCTCTCTCACTCTCTCTCGCTCTCCTCTTTTACTCTCTCTCTCTTTTACTCTCTTTTTCTCTCTCTCCGTCTCGCTCGCTCCTCTCTCCTCTCTCTCTCGCTATCGTCTCTCTCTCTCCTACCCGTCTCTCTATCCTACCGTCTCTCTCTCTCTCCTACCCGTTCTCTCTCTCTCTCTCATCTCCTCTCTCCTACCCATCTCTCTCTCTCTCCTACCCATCTCTCTCTCTCCTACCCATCTCTCTCTCGCTCTCTCTCTCCTACCCATCTTTCTCTCGCTTCTCTCTCACTCTCTCGCGCTCGTTCTCTCTCTCTCTCCTACCCGTTCCTCTCCTCTTCTCTCTCTCCTACCCATCTTTCTCTCTCCTCCTCACCACATCTCTCTCTCTCTCCTACCCATCTTTCTCTCCTCTCTCTCTCATACCCATCTTTCTCTCGCTCTCTCTCACTCTTCGCGCTCTCTCTCCTCTACTCTCTCGCGCTCTCTCTCACTCTCTCTCGCTCTTCTCTCTCCTACCCGTCTCTCTCTATCTCTCCATACCCATCTCTCTCTCTCTCCTACCCTCTCTCTCTCTCTCTCCTACCCATCTTCTCTCTCTCTCCTACCCATCTCTCTCTCTCTCTCCTACCCATCTCCTCTCTCTCTCCTACCCATCTCTCTCTCTCTCTCCTACCCATCTCTCTCTCTCTCTCTCCTAACCCATCTCCTCTCTCTCTCTCCTACCCATTCTCTCTCTCTCTCTACCCATCTTTCTCTCTCGCTCTCTCTCCGCTTGCTCTCTCTCTCTCTCGCTCTCTCTCTCTCTCGCTCTCTCCTACCCATCTCTTCTCTCTCTTCTCTCCTGCCCCTCTCTCTCTCTCACCCAATCTCCTCTCTCACCGTCTTTCTCTCTCTCGCTCTCTCTCTCGCTCTCTCTCTCGCTCTCTCTCTCGCTCTCTCTCGCTCTCTCCTACCAATCTCTCTCTCTCCTACCATCTCTCTCGCTCTCTCGCTCTCTCTCGTTGCTCGCTGCTCTCGCTCGCTCTCTCTCTCTCTCGCTCTCTCCTACCCATCTCTCTCTCTCTCTCTCCTGCCCATCTTTCTCTCTCTCTCTCTCACCCATCTCTCTCTCACCCATCTTTCTCTCTCTCGCTCTCTCTCTCGCTCTCTCTCTCGCGCTTCTCGCTCTCTAATACCATCTCTCTCTCTCCTACCCATCTCTCGCTCTCTCTCTCTTCTCTCGCTCCCTCTCTCTCACTCTCTCTCGCTCTCTCTCACTCTCGCTCGCTCGCTCTCTCTCTCTCTCCTACCCGTCTCTCTCTCTCTCTCTCCTACCCGTCTCCTCTCTCTCCTACCCGTCTCTCTCTCTCTCCTACCCATCTCTCTCTCTCTACTACCATTCTCTCTCTCTCTCCTACCCATCTTTCTCTCGCTCTCTCTCGCTCTCTCCCTCTCTCGCTCTCTCCTACCCATCTTTCTCTCTCTCTCGCTCTCTCCTACCCATCTCTCTCTCTCTCTCTCCTACCCATCTCTCTCTCTCTCTAATACTCATCTCTCTCTCTCTCTCTCTCTCTCCTCTCTCTCTCTCTACTACCATCTCTCTCTCTCGCTCTCTCTCTCTCCTACCTCTCTCTCTTTCTTGCTACCATCTCTCTCTCTCTCTCCTACCCCTCTCTCTCTCCTACCTCTCTCTCTCTCTCTCTCTCCTACCTCTCTCTCTCTCTCTCTCTCCTCCTTCTCTCATCTCTCTCTCCTCTCTCTCTCTCTTCATCTCTCTCTCTATACCCATCTTTCTCTCGCGCTCTCTCTCTCACTCTCCGCGCTCTCTCTCTCACTCTCTCGCGCTCTCATCTCTCCACTCTCTCGCGCTCTATCTCTCACTCTCTCGCGCTCCTTCCACACTCTCCGCGCTCTCTCTCACTCTCTCGCGCTCGTTCTCTCTCTCTCTCCTACCCGTCTCTCTCTTTCTCTCTCTCCTACCCATCTTTCTCACTCTCCTCCAATCTCTCTCTCTTTCCCCTACCCATCTTTCTCTCTCTCTCTCTCTCTCTCCACCCATCTTTCTCTCGCTTCTCTCTCTCTCGGCTCTCTATCCTACTCATCGCGCTCTCTCTCTCACTCCTCTCTCTCTCTCCTCCTACCCGTCTCTCTCTATCTCTCCTACCCATTCATCTCTCCTACCATCTCTCTCTACTCTCTACCTCGATCTCCAATCTCTCCTCTCTTCCTCATCTTTTTCCTCTCTCTCTCTCTCTCCTACCCATCTTTCTCCGCTCCTCTCTCTCTCTCTCTCGCCTCTCTCTCCACTCTTCTCTCTCTCTCTACCCCGTCCCCTCTCTCTCTCTCCTACCCGTCTCTCTCTATCTCTCCTACCCGTCTCTCTCTATCTATCCTACCCATCTTCTCTATCTCCTACCCATCTCTCCCCCCCCCCCCCTCTCCTTACCCATCTTCCTCTCTCTCTCCTACCCATCTCTCTCCTACCTCTCCTCCTACCATCTCTCTCTCTCTCCTACCCATCTCTCTCTCTCTCTCCTACCATCTCCTCTCTCTCTCTTTTACATCTCTCTCTCTCTCTCCTACCCATCTTTCTCTCGCTCTCTCGCTCTCTCGCTCTCTCTCGCTTGCTCGCTCTCTCGCTCTCTCTCGCTCTCTCTCTCGCTCGCTCTCTCGCTCGCTCTCTCTCTCTCTCGCTCTCTCCTACCCATCTCTCTCTCTCTCTCTCCTGCCCAGCTTTTCTCTCTCTCTCTACACCATCTTTCTCTCGCTCTCTCTCTCGCTCTCTCTCGCTCTCTCCTACCCATCTCTCTCTCTCCTACCCATCTTTCTCTCGCTCTCTCACTCTCTCGCGCTCTCTCTCTCTCTCACTCTCTCTCTCACTCTCTCTCTCACTCTCTCTCGCTCTCTCTCTACTCCTCTCGCTCGTCTCTCTCGTCGCTCTCTCTCTCTCTCTACCGTCTCTCTCTCTCTCTCTCCTACCGTTCTCTCTCTCTCTCCTACCCGTCTCTCTCTCTCTCCTACCCGTCTCTCTCTCTCCTACCCGTCTCTCTCTTCCTACCCGTCTCTCTCTCTCTCCTACCTACCCATCTCTCTCTCTCTCTCTCTCTCCTACCATCTTTCTCTCGCTCTCTCTCACTCTCTCGCGCTCTCTCTCACTCTCCTACCTACCCATCTCTCTCTCTCTCTCTCTCTCCTACCATCTTTCTCTCGCTCTTTCATCTCTCGACTCTCTCTGCTCTCTCTCCTACCCGTCTCCTTTTCTCTCTCTCCCCCCATCTTTCTCTCTCTCCTACCCATCTCTCTCTCTTCTACCCATCTTCTCTCGTCTATCTCACTCTCTGCGCTCTCTCTCTCTCCTCTCTCATCTTCCTACCCGTTCTCTCTATCTATCCTACCCGTCTCTCTCTATCTCTCTACCCATCTCTCTCTCTCCTACCATCTCTCCTGCTCCCATCTCTCTCTCTCTGCTACCCATCTCTCTCTCTCTCTCCTACCCTCTCTCCCCTCTTTCTCTCTACCCATCTCATCTCTCTCTCTCCTAAACCCATCTTCTCCCTCTCTCTCTCTCTACCATCTCTCTCTCTCTCCTACCCATCTCTCTCTTCCTACCCATCTTTTCTCTCGCTCTCCGCTCTCTCTCGCTTGCTCTCTCATCGCCGCTCTCTCATCTCTCTCGTCTCGCTCTCTCTCTCTCTCGCTCTCCTCTACCCATCTCTCTCTCTCTCCTGCCCATCTTTCTCTCTCTCTCTCTCACCCATCTTTCTCTCGCTCTCTCTCTCGCTCTCTTTCTCTCTCTCCTACCCATCTTTCTCTCTCTCCTACCCATCTTTCTCTCTCTCTCTCTCTCCTACCCATCTTTCTCTCGCTCTCTCTCTCGCTCTCTCTCGCTCTCTCCTACCCATCTCTCTCTCTCCTACCCATCTCTCTCTCGCTCTCTCACTCTCTCGCGCTCTCTCTCTCACTCTCTCTTGCTCTCTCTCTCACTCTCTCTCGCTCTCTCTCTCACTCTCTCTCGCTCGCTCTCTCTCTCTCCTACCCGTGTCTCTCTCTCTCTCTCTCTTACCCGTCTCTCTCTCTCTCTCCTACCGTCTCTCTCTCGCTCTACCCGTCTCTCTCTCTCCCTACACGTCTCTCTCTCCTCCTACCCGTCTCTCTCTCTCTCTACCCATCTCTCTCTCTCTCCTACCCATCTCTCTCTCTCCTACCCATCTCTCTCTCTCCTACCCATCTCTCTCTCTCTCTCTTCCTACCCATCTTTCTCTCGCTCTCTCGCTCTCTCTCTCGCTCTCTCTCTCTCTCTCCTACCTCTCTCTCTCTCTCTCCTCTCTCTCTCTCATACCCATCTTTCTCTCGCGCTCTCTCTCTCACTCTCTCGCGCTCTGTCTCTCACTCTCTCGCGTTCTCTCTCTCTCTCCTACCCGTCTCTCTTTCTCTCTCTCCTACCCATCTTTCTCTCTCTCCTACCCATCTCTCTCTCTCTCCTACCCATCTTTCTCTCTCTCTCTCTCCTACCCATTCTCTCTCG
>NC_052325.1:16040237-16062737 GCF_016432855.1 Salvelinus namaycush
AGTGAAAGCACACAGCCAGCATCAAAAGTGACCAAAACATCAGCCAGGAAGCATAGGAACTGAGAAGTGGTCTGTGGTCACCACCTGCAGAAACCACTCCTTTACTGGGGGTGTCTTGCTAATTGCCTAATTTCCACCTGTTGTCTATTCCATTTGCACAACAGCATGTTAAAATTAGTGTCAACAGTGTTGCTTCCTAAGTGGACCAGTTTGATTTCACAGAAGTGGATTGACTTGGAGTTACATTGTGTTGTAAAGTGTTCCCATTTATTTTTTTGAGCAGTGTATAGACAAAATATATATAAATAAATGGTGGGACCAACAGCAATAATAATAGTAGTAGTGGACATGGGATTACCATAAACAACAAATACAACAACAATATTAATCAGAACAACAATACATTAAAGCAACAGTAGTGAGACCAGTGTCAATATGAATGAGAAGACACATGACCTGGTATGAAGACAAAACAAAAACTAAGCTAAATGGGAAAATATTATCAACATTACTTTGCACTTTCACTGGCTGTCCCTCAGGTTGTGGCAGGAGAGACATATATTTGGCTGCCAAAAAAACTGCCGCATTTTGGCTTTTCACCCAATAAATATTTTATTTTTCTTCATCTTTTATAGTTTCAAATTCTTTGTATTGAATTATAATTTTGGGAAAGAAATATTTCTTAGGTCTGAGTATTGTCACAGTGAATAGGAAATGCAGCTCTGTCTCTACCTCTCCCTGGGCAGAGTGAGCACAGCCTGTCCTCTATGGGACAGCCAGGTTTGGTCGTGACGACCGGTCTCTATAGCCAGACATGTGCTCACTGAGTCTGTACCTAGTCAATGTTTTCCTCAGTTTTTATCAGTCACGGTGGTCAGATAGTCTGCCACATTGTACTGTTGTTTAGAGACAAATAGCATTGAAGTTTACTTTGATTTTTTGAGGTGTCTTTCCAATAGGTGAATATTTTTCTTTTGTTTTGTGATGATTTGGGTGGCCAGATTTCTGAGGGCTGTCCTGAGGCTCTATGGGGTGGTTTGGGTTGGGAACTGAGCCTCAGAACCAGCTGGCTGAGGGGACTCTTCTCTGGTTTCATCTCTTGACATTGTAGAGCTGTGGTGATGGAATGTTTTGGGTCACTGTTTTAGCGGTTGTAAAATTGGATGGCTCTTTTTTCTATTCGAATGAGGGGTATGGCCAATTCTGCCCTACATGCGTTATTTTGAGTTTTTCTTTGTACTTGGCAATACAGTCTTGCAAAACTCTGCATGCAATATTTCAATTGGATGTTTGTCCCATTTAGTAAATTCATATTAGAGACTGGACCCCATACTTCACTGCCATATAGAGCAATTGGTTCTATAACTGATTGAACATTTTTGAGCCAGATTCTAATTGGCATTTGATTTTGATGTTCCTTTAATGGCATAGAGCTCTTCTTGCTTTGTCTCTCAGCTCATTCACAGCCATGTGAAAGCTACCTGTGTTGATGATATTAGTCCTAGATATGTGTAGTTTGGTGTGTTCTAATAGAACTGTGTCCAAATAGAATTTATATTTGTCATCCTGATTTCCGGACCTTTGGAATATCATTATATGTTGTTTTTTTAGGTTAACGGTCAGAGCCCAGGTCTGGACAGACCTGTGAAGACGATCTAGGTGCTGCTGTAACCCCTTCTTTAGTGGGAGGACAGCAGCACCAGGTCATCTGCATATAGCAGACACTTAATTCAGTGTTGTGTAGGGTGATACCAGGTGCTGCCGACTCTTCTAATGTTTTTGCCCAATTCATTAATGTAGATGTTAAAATAATGTAGACTTATTGGGCAGCCCTGTTTCACCCCGCCCCTGAGAGAAGAAGTCGTTTGCTTGTTGCCAATTTTAACCGCACATTTGTTTTTAGTGTACATTGATTTAATAAAATCATATGTTTTCCCTCCAATACCACTTTCTATTAGTTAAAAGACCTTCGTGCCAAATTTAATCAAATGCTTCTTGAAATCTACAAAACATGAGTAGATTTTGCCTTTGTTTTGGTTAACTTGTTATCAATTAGAGTGTGGAGGGTGTAATGTGGTCTGTTGTATGATAATTTTAGAAATCCAATCTGGCTTCTGCTCAGGACGTTGTGTTCGTCAAGGAAATGATGTAGTCTGCTATTTATAAACTGCAGAGAATTTCCCCACGTTGCTGTTACGCAAATCCTCTGTAATTATTTGGGTCAAATTTGTCTCCATTTTTATAGATTGGTGTGATCAATCCCTGGTTCCAAATACGGGGAAAATACCTGCAGTGAGGATAATGTGAAGAGTTTGAGTATAGCCAATTTGAAATTGGGGTCTGTATATTTGATCATTTAATTTAAAATACCATCAGCACCACAGGCCTTTTTGGTTGGAGAGTGCATAGTTTTTCCAATAATTATTTCTTCTGTTAATTGGGGTATCCACAGGATTCTGTATGTCTTTGACTGCTAATTCAAGGATTTGTAATTTTCTTGTATATCTTTTGTTCTGGGCTCTTTGGTATATTGCTGTAGAGGTTTGCAAAGTGATTTCTCCACAATCCCATTTTGGATAGCCAATTCTAATCTCTCTCTCCTCTCTCTCTTCTACCCACTCTATTTCTTCCTACCATCTCTCTCTCTCCTACCCATCCTCTCTCCTCGCTACCTCTCTCTCCTCGCTCGCTCTCGTCTCCTACCCATCTTTCTCTCTCCTATCTCTCTCTACACTCTCTCTCGCTCTCCTACCCATCTTTCTCTCGCTCTCTCTCTCTCTCTCTCTCTCTACCATCTCTCTCCTCTCGCTCTCTCTCCTACCATCTCTCGCTCCTCCTACCCCTTTCTCGCTCTCTCTCTCCTACCCCTTTCTCGCTCTCTCTCTCCTACCCCTCTCTCGCTCTCTCTCTCCGACCCCTCTCTCTCTCTCTCTCTCTCTCCTCTCTCTCTCTCTTCCTACCCCTCTCTCCTTCCTCTAGATGTGTCCCACTACGTCCAACCTTACTAACTTCCAGAATCGGAGATCCTGAACTTCCGGAATGGGAGTATCGTGGTCAAACAGCCGGATGAAGTTCGGGAGGCCGATGCCTCGCGGCGTCAACAATGCAGTCTACTTGATCCTGGAAGACTTCGCTAACACAGCTACCAAACTATGAACAGGCCATTGACAAGTACTCATGGATGTCGAGTCAGGTAAGGTTGACAATTACCACATATTTCCAACGGAGGACACACGTTTCTGAATTATTCCACTCTTTTAGTTTTTTTGGGGGGAGTTACAATCCCTTAACATTAGCATATCTACATGATTGTAAGTTAAACGCATGGCACAACCGACCATTTCAGCACGAAAGCCTTCTTCATGGTAGGTTTTAATCTAGACGGAAGACAAAGAGCCAGTCTCACCAGCCAGACCCTGGAAACCAGGAACAACAACATCTGTATGGTGTTGACGAGTAGGGGTGTGTGAACTAGAGAACATGCTACCTTTACATCTTTTGGATTATACCCCTGTTTTCATGCAGGAGAAAATATATCATGCTGTGATTCGGGACTAAACGTAAAGTAAATATGCAGAGCAATTCAAATAATTATTTGAATTGGAAATAGTGAACGGCAATGAACTGGTGAACTTAAACAGAGTCTGCACTTATCAGGAGTCAACTGGAAATGCCCTGACACTGTGTCCGTGTGTTGTTTGCTAGGTGACCAGGCGAACACCGTGTAAGTTCCAGGCGTGTAATGAGTTTGCCCAGTGTTCTGTGAACCGCTGGTCTAGCGAGGCGGAGTGTGTGTGTAATGCTGGCTACTTCAGCGTTGAAGGTCTGCCTGTCAGAGCATCTGTGAACTGCAGACAGACTTCTGTATGAACGACGGGAAGTGTGACATCATACCTGGACAGGGGGCCATCTGCAGGTAGGAGTGTGTGTGGTGTGTGTGTGTGTGTGTGTGTGTGTGTGTGTGTGTGTGTGTGTGTGGTGAATTTCATTACAATTGATAGAATTTAAGTCACGTACCCCACTCTTATTTGAAGGACCAATGCACAATTCCAATAAATGGTCCGTACGTAAAGCCGTCTCAGAAACAACATCATGGAAAAATGCAGTATGTATAAAGCAGATGTGTCTGCCAACATGTGTGAAGCTGTTCACACCCAACATATAAAACAAACAGAACACGTTGACCTCAACACGGCCAAACGAGGAAGTTCACACCCTCCATGGAACGTTTAATCCGGTTCCACAAACAAGAAATAAACACTTACACTAAATGAACTTTTCTGGCATTGATTGACTTCAGTGTGGTTTCTGTTATTGCGTGCGCTAACAGTGTTCTTAGATTCTAGGTGTCATTATGTGAGAATTGGTGTGTGTGTGTGTATGTGTGGTACTAAACAGTTGTTCCTTATGGTTCTAGATGTGTGTAGGGGAGAACTGGTGGTACCGTGGAGAACACTGTGAGGAGTATGTGTCAGAAACCTCTGGTGGTCGGGCATGCGTTAGCCTCTGTAGCAGGTTTCTATTGGTGGCATCTGGTGTGATCTTCTTCCTGGCGAGGACACTACGGGATCAGTACGATAAGGATGAGACCGAGGACCCCATACGGTGAGTCAACACACACCACTCCTCTTTTGTCATAGCCTCTCAGATTGCGTGGACATCACCTATTGGATAGTGACTGCCATCCAGTCTATAAGCAGTTAGAGGTTGTGTGTGTGGTACAGTACGTGTGTTGTTACGTGTACGGACTGCGTGGCTTAGGAGCTGAAACAAAGGTGGTGTCTATAAACACTGTCAGAAGGCCAGAGACCTATAATACTGTACCTCGTCAGTACGTACAGACAGGTGATATGTAGTAGTAAATAAACTATAGACTTAACCTGTCTAAATTATATTTACTGTAAAAAAAGACTCCCCATATTTAAGCCTTGACAGAGAGATATTTTAGAAGACTACTATAGTGACTCCTTTCTCTCTCCCTCATACTATCTCTGGGGGACTGATTTAATCTTTACCCTTCAAATATACACAGTCCTCTCCCACGGCCCTTCCAACCTATCTCACTTACCAAAGGGGTTTAGTCCCTTTTAACCAATTACCAGGACAAGATTATTTTGTCGTCTTTTCTCTCCTACTAGCAGACTAAGCTCAGATCTCTCTCTCGTCACCAGTGCGAGGGGAGAGTATCCCGTCTCTAGAGTAGGGCCACAATACAACCCCATGTATGAGAGTGAGGCCACGACGGGGATCGCCACTACTACCGTACGCTACCCAGAGGCTCCGGTCTACAGCAGTTGCCAGCGCCGAGCCCAAGACTGTCAGCAGTGAGGAGATACGGCCACATCTACGAGAACAGCGAACTGACCAGGAGGTGTGTGTCTAGTTGTGTAGGTCGGTGGGTGGAAGCAAATGTGTGGGATCCCGTCCATATTTACCTTACTATTTTCTCAACGTATCTTTAAAATCCTCTAATCTAATCTGTACTGTCTGGATAGAGGTCGATTCCGATGATGATTTTCAATGACGATACCGATTATTGGAGGACAAAAAAGATGATACGATTAACTTTATAGCGCAAGGCGTTCCGCTAGCGGAACCCCGACAAACATCGCTGAAAAGGCAGCGTGTGGAAATTCAAAAGATTTTTTTGAAATAGTAACTTTGCACACATTAAACAAGTCCAATACAGCAAATGGAAGATAACATTTCTGTTAATCTACCCATCATGTACGATTCAAAAAAGCTTACAGCGAAAGCAAACAACATATGATTGTTAGTCAGAGCCAAGTCAAAAAAACACAGCCATTTTCCAGCCAAGATAGGAGTCACAAAAGCAGAAATATAGATAGAATAATCACTAACCTTGTGATGATTTGCATCAGATGCGCACTCATAGGACATCTTGCTACACAATACATGTATGTTGTTCGATAAGGTGCCATATTTATATCCAAAAATCTCAGTTTTACATGTGCGCGTACGTGCAGTAATGTTTGATTCCAAACAATCCGGTGATCTTGCAGATAGGCCACAGATCCCAAAATACTCATAAAAGATTAAAAGATACAAGTGTTATTCACAAAATTAAAGAATAGACTTCTACTAATCAGCTGATTTAAAAAAATATATATATTGTGAGATGACAATACAACAATACTGAAGGAACACTTAGTTTTATTAATATAATACTCTCAATAAATAAAATTAGCTCAAATAATAATGAAACATGTTCAATTTGGTTAGATAATGCAAAACAAAAGTGTTGGAGAAGAAAGTAAAAGTTGCCATATTGCAGTAAGAAAGCTAACGTTTAAGTTTCCGCTCAGAACATGAGAACATATGAAAGCTGGTGGTCTTTTAACATGAGTCTTCAATATTACCCATGTAAGAAGTTTAGGTGGTAGTATTATAGGAATTATAGGACTATTTCTCTCATACCATTTGTATTTCTAATACCTTTGAAGAATGGCTGTTTTATAGGCACTTTAGTATTGCCAGTGTAACCGATTAGCTTCCGTCACCTCTCCTCGCTCGTACTTGGGCTCGAAACCAGGAACACATCGACAAACAGCACCCCTCGAAGCAGCGGTTGTCACCCTGCAGAGCAAGGGTGGAATAACACTACTCCAAGTCTCAGTAGCGAGTGATGTTTGAAAACGCTATAGCATGCACCCCGAAACTAGCTAGGCCATTTTTCACATCGGGTACACAGCCTATCATCGGGAGTGATAGGCTTGAAAGTCATAAACAGAGAGGCTGTGGCAAAACGCCACGAAAGTGCGTTTTGCCAAGCAGCTCTGCGTTATGACTTCAAGCCTATCAACTCCCGAGATTAGGATGTGTAACCGATGTGAAATGGCTAGCTTAGTTAGCGGGGGCATCGCTAATAGCGTTTCAAACATCCACTCGCTCTGAGACTTGGAGTAGTTTTCCTTGCTCTGCATGGGTAACGCTGCTTCGAGGGGGCGTTGTCGATGTGTTCCTGGTTCGAGCCCAAGTTACGAGCGAGGGTGGGACGGAAGCTATACTTTACACTGGCAATAATAAAGTGCCTATAAAGAACATCCCAATAGTCAAAGGTATATGAAATAACAAATGGTATAGAGAGAAATAGTCCTATAATTCCTACAATAACTACCACTAAAACTTCTTACCTGGGAATATTGAAGACTCATTGTTAAAAGGAACCACCAGCTTTCATAGTTCTAATGTTGCTGAGCAAGGAAACTTAAAACGTGAGCTCTTCTTACATGGCACATATTGCACTTTTACTTCTTCTCCAACAACTTGTTTTGCATTATCTAACAACTTGAACAGGTTTCAAGTATTTATTTGCAGGCTAAATTTATTTTATTGATATATTATATTAAATAAAAAAATAAGTGTTCATTCAGTAATTGTTCGTAATTGCATCTCAAAATATATATATTTTTGTAAACAGCTGATAAGGAGAAGTCTATCTTTAATTTTGTGAATAAACACGTGTGATCTTTTATCTTTATGAGTATTTCTGGGATTCTGTGGCTATCTGCCCAAGATCACCGGATGTGTTGGAATCAAAACATTAGCCCGAACGCGCCAATGTAAACTGAGATTTTTGGATATAAAATATGCACCATTATCGAACAAAACATACATGTATTGTGGTAACAAGATGTCCTCATGAGTGTAATCTGATGAAGATCATCAAGGTTAGTGATCAATTCTATCTATATTTCTGCTTTTGTGATCCTATCTTTGGCTGGAAAATGGCTGTGTTTTTTTGACTCGGCTCTGAAACTAACATATATATGTTGTGGTTCGCTGTTAAAGCCTTTTTTTTTTCTTTTTTTTTGAAAACGTACATGATCGGGTAGATTAACAAGCTGTTTATCTTTCATTGCTGTATTGGACTTGTTAATGTGTGAAAGTTACATATTTCAAAAAAAATATTTTGGGAATGTTTCCCACGCTGCCTTTTCAGCGGAATGTGTCGAGGGGTTCCGCTAGCGGAAACGCCTGCGCTAGAGACGTTAACGGTTATCAGCTTTTTTTGTACTCCAATAATCGGTATCGGCATTGAAAAATCATAATCGGTCGACCTCTAATCAGACAGTACAGATTAGATAAGGAATTTAAGAACGTATGAGAAAATTAGTCGGTAAAATATGGAACGGGATCCAACACCAATTTGCTTACCACCCCCCCAGCCTACACACAGACAACACCTCCTTGGTCAGTCGCTGTTCTGTAGATGTGGCGTATCTCCCACTGCTGGAAGTCTGTGGAGGCCTTCGGCGCTGGCACTGCTGAGACCGGAGCCTCTGGGGGATAGCGGCGTTAGAGTGGCTGTAGCCGTCGTGGCCTCACTTCACTAACATGGGGTTGTATTTAGTGGCCCCTCTAGAGACGGATACTCTCCCTCGCCTTGGTGGACAGAGAAGAGAGATCTGAGCTAGTCTGCTAGTAGAGAGAAGAGACCGACAATAACATCACTGTCTGGTAAATTGTTAAAGGGAATAAAACCTTGTGTAAGTGAGAGTAGGTTGGAGGGCCGTGGGGAAGAGAACGTTGTATATTTGAAAGGGTTAAAGATTAAATCATTCCCCAAAGAGAATAGATGAGGGAGAGAGGAAAGGAGTCACGATAGTAGTCTTCTAAAATAATCATCTCTGAATCAAGGCCTTAAATAGGGGATGGGCTTTTTACAGTAAATATATTTAGGAAAAGGGCTTAAGTCTATAGTAGTATTACTACTAACATAGCACCTGAGTACGTACTGACCAGGGAACAGTATATCTAAGGTCTCTGGCTTCTGACAGTGTTAGAGACACATACACTTGTTCAGCGCCTAAAGCACACGCAGTCACGTACACGTCCAACACACGTACTGTACACACACACACAACTCTAACTGCTATATGAATGGATGGCAGGTCACTATCCAATAGGTGATGTACACGCCATCTCAAGATGGCTATGACAAAGAAAGAGTGGTGTGTGTTGACTCCACGTTGGGTCTCGGTCGCATCCTTATCGTACTGAGCCCGTAGTGTCCTCGCCAGGGGAAGAAGATCACACCAGATGCTGGGCCACCAATAGGAAACCTGTAAAGAGGCTATCGCTATGCCGACCACCAGAGGTTTCTGACACATACTCCTCACATGTGGTTCTCCACGTACCACCAGTTATTCCCCTACACGGACATCTAGAACATAAGGAACAAAAAAACAAAAAAAACTGTTAGTACCACACATACACACACACACACCAATTCTCAACATACGACACCTAGAATCATAAGAAAAAAACTGTTAGGCGCAACGCAATAACCAGAAACACCACACTGAATCAATTCAATGCACAAGAAAAGTTCATTTAGTGTGAAGTGTATTTCTTGTTTGTAGGAACCGGGATTAAACGTTCCATGGAGGGTGTGGAACTTCCTCGTTGGGCCGTGTGAGGTCAACAGGGGTTATGTTGTTTTATGATGGGGGGTGTGAATACAGCTTCACACTGTTGGCAGACACATTGCTTTATACATACTGCATTTCCAGATGTTGTTTCTGAGACGCTTACAGTACGGACTGTATTGGAATTGTGCATTGTCCGTCAATAAGAGTGGGGTACGTGACATTAAAATTCTATCAATGGTAAGAAAATTCACACACACACACAACACACCACACACAAACACACACACACACACACACACACACACACACTCCTACCTGCAGATGGCCCCTGTCCAGTATGATGGTCACAATCCCGTCGTTCATACAAAGTCTGTCTGCAGTTCACAGATGCTCTGAAGGGGCAGACCTTCAACGCTGACGTAGCCAGCACTACACACACACTCGCCTCGCATTAGACCAGCCGGTTCACAGAACACTGGGCAAACTCATTACAAGCCTGGAACTTACACGGGTTCGCCCCTGGTCACCTAAGAAACAAACACAAGGACACAGGTGTCAGGCATTTCCAGTTGACTCCTGATAGTGCAGACTCTGTTTAAGTTCACCAGTTCATTGCCGTTCACTAGTCCAATTCAAATAAATTATTTGAATTGCTCTGCATATTTACTTACGTTTAGTCCCGAATCACAGCATGATATAGTTTCTCCTTGCATGAAAACAGGGTATAATACACAAGATGTAAAAGTAGCAGCATCTGTTCTCTAGTTCACACACCCATACGTCAACACCATACAGATGTGTGTGCCTGGTTTCCAGGTCTGGCTGGTGAGACTGGCTCTTTGTCTTCGTCTAGATTAAAACCTAACATGAAGAAGGCTTTCTATTCTCTTAGTGCTGAATGGGTCGGTGTTTCTGTGCCATGCGTTTAACTTACAAATCCATGTAGATAGCTAATGTAAGGCATTTTGTAACCCCCCCCAAAAAACTTAAAAGAGTGGGAATAATTCAGAAACGTGTGTCTCCGGTGAACTATGTGGTAATTGTCAACCTTACCTGAATCGGACATCCAGTGAAGTACTTGTCAATGGACAGGTTCATAGTTTGGTAGGTGGTAGCGAAGTCTTCCAGGATCAAGTAGACTGCATTGTGCCCGCCGCGAGGCACGGCCTCCCGAACTTCCCCGGCTGTTGACCACGATGATACTCCCATTCCGGAAGTCAGGATCCCAGATTCTGGAAAGTTTAGTATGTGGACTGGAGGTAGGGACCAGTAGAGAGAAAGAGCGAGAGGGTGGAGAGAGAGAGAGAGAGACGAGTGAGAGAGAGAGAGAGAGAGAGGAGGTAGGACGCGAGAGAGGGAGCGCGAAGAGGGTTAGGAGAGAGAGAGCGACGGAAAGGGGTAGAGAGAGAGATCGAGAAAGGCGGTAGGAGAGAGAGAGCGAGAGATGGTAGGGAGAGAGCAGAGGAGAGAGAGATGGGTAGGAGAGAGAGAGAGAGAGAGAGAGGAGAGAAAGATCGGGTAGAGAGAGCGAGAGAGGAGAGAGATGGTAGGAGAGAGATAGGAGAGAGAAAGCTGGGTAGGAGAGAGAGCGAGCGAGAGAGACGAGAGGGTCACCTGCGAGAGAGAGAGAGAGGGTAGGATGAGAGAGAGATGGGGTAGGAGGAGAAAGAGATGGGTAGAGAGAGCGAGAGAGAGAGATTAGACTTGGCTATCCACAATGGGGATATGTGGAGAAAATCACTTTGCAACCTCTACAGCAATATAAACAAAGAGCCAGAACAAAAGACTACAAGAAAAATACAAATCCTTGAATTAGCAGTCAAAGGACTATCGAATCCTGGGATACCCCAATTTACAGAGAAAGTATTGGAAAAACTATGCACTCTCCAACCCAAAAAGGCCTGTGAGTGCTGATGGTATTTTAAATGAAATGATCAACTATACAGTACCACACAAATTCAAATGGCTATACTCAAACTCTTAAACATTATCCTCACTCAGGTATTTTCCCCGATATTGGAAACGGGATTGATCACACCAAATCTATAAAAAGGAGACAAATTTGACCCAAATAATTACCGAGGAATTTGCGTTAACCGCAACGTGGGGACATTAATCGGCAGTATTATAAATAGCAGACTACTTCTTTCCTGAGAACACAACGTCCTGAGCAGAAGCCAGATTTGGATTTCTAAAAAATTATCATACAACAGCCCACATTTACACTCTACACTCTAATTGAGCAAACAAGTTAACCAAACAAAGCAAAATTACTCATTTGTAGATTTCCAAAGAAAGCATTGTGATTAAAATTTGCACGAAGGTATTTTAAAAACTAATAGAAAGTGGTATTGGGGGAAAACATATGATTTTATTAAATCAATGTAAACTAAAACAAATGTGCGGGTAAAAATGCAACAAGCAAACAGACTTCTTCTCTCAGGGGCGGGGAGTGAAACAGGGCTGCCCAATAAGTATAACATATTAAACATCTACATTAATGAATTGGCAAAAACATTTAGAGAGTCGGACAGCACCTGGTATCACCCACAACAACACTGAAATAAGTGTCTGCTATATAGCAGATGACCGGGTGCTGCTGTCTCCCACTTAAAGAGGGGTTTACAGAGCACCTAGATCGTTCTCACAGGTTCTGTTCCGACCTGGGCTCGACCGTTAACCTAAAAAAAACAAATTAATGATATTCCAAAAGGTCCGGAAATACGATGACAAATATAAAGTCATTTGGAACAGTTCTATTAGAACACCCCAAAAAATACACATATCTAGGACTAAATATCAGGCAAAACACAGGTAGCTTTCACATGGCTGGTGAATGAGCTGAGAGACAAAGCAAGAGAGCATTCTATGCCATTAAAAAAGGGAAACATCAAAATCGAAATTCCAATTAGAATCTGGCTCAAAAATAACGTTCAATCAGTTATAGAAACCAATGCCTCTATATGGCAGTGAAAGTATGGGTTCCAAGTCTCTAATAATGAATTTACTAAATGGGACAAACATCCAATTGAAATATTGAATGCAGCGTTTGCAAGACTGTATGCAAGTACAAAGGAAAAACTCAAATAACGCATGTAGGGCAGAATTGGGCATACCCTCCTCATTCGAATAGAAAAAAGAGCCATCAATTTTACAACCAATCTAAACCAAGTGACCCCAAAAACATTCCATCACACAGCTCACAATGTCAAGAGATGAAACCAGAGGAAGAAGAGTCCCCTCAGCCAGCTGGTCTGGGCTCAGTTCACCAACCAAACCAACCCCATAGAGCCTCAGGGACAGCCTCAGAAAATCGGGCCAACCAAATCATCACAAAACAAAAGAAAAATATATCACCTATTGGAAAGACACCTCCAAAAAATTCAAAAGTAAACTTCAATGCTATTTGTCTATAAAACAGACCAAGTTACATGTTGGGCAGACTATCGACCACCGTGACTGAGTTAAAAAACGAGGAAAACATGACTAGGTACAGACTCATGAGCACAGTCTGGCTATAGAGACAGGTCGGCACAGACAAACCTGGCTGCCCAGAGAGGACAGGCTGTGTCACTCTGCTCCAGGGGAGAGGTAGAGGACAGAGCTATGCATTTCCTATACACGGGACAAATACTCAGACCTAAGAGAATTTCTTTCAAAATATAATTCAATACAAAGAATTTGAAACTATTAAAAGATTGAAGAAAAAATAAAATATTATGGGTGAAAAGCCAAAATGCGCAGTTTTGGCAGCCAAATATATGTCTCATGCACACCTGAGGGAAGCCAGTGAAAAGTGCAAAGTATGTTGATAATATTTCCCATTTAGCTTAGTTTTGTTTTGTCTGTTTCATACCAGGTCTTGTGTCTTCTCAAGTCCATATTGACACTGAGTTCTTTAACTGTTGCTTTAATGATGTTGTTATGATTAATATTGTCTGTTGTAGTTGTTGTTAATGGTAATCCCATGTCCACTAACTACTAATTATTGCTGTTGGTTCCAACCATTTCTCTATAATATTTGGTATCTACACTGCTCAAAAAAATCAAGGGAACACTTTAACAACACAATGTAACTCCAAGTCAATCACACCTTCTGGAATCAAAAACTGTCACTTAGGAAGCAAACAATGATTGACATAAGTTTCAACATGCTCGTTGTGCAAATGGAATAGAAAACAGTTGGAAATTATAAGGCAATTAGCAAGGGACACCCCAGTAAAGGAGTGGTTTCTGCAGGTGGTGACCACAGACCACTTCATCAGTTCCTATGCTTCCTGGCTGAGTTTTGGTCACTTTTGAATGATGGGCGGTGCTTTCACTCTAGTGGTAGCATGAGGACGGAGTCTACAACCCACACAAGTGCTAGCAGTGCAGCTCATCCAGGATGGCACATCAATGCGAGCTGTGGCTAAAAGGTTTGCTGTGTACATGTCAGCGTAGTGTCCAGAGCATGGAGCGCTACCAGGAGAAAGGCCAGTACATCAGGAAGACGTGGAGGAGGCCGTTAGGAGGGCAACAACCCGCGCAGGACCGCTACCTCCGCCTTTGTGCAAGGCAGGAGCAGGAGGAGCACTGCCAGAGCCCTGCAATTGACCTCCAGGCAGGCCACAAATGTGAATGTGTCTGCTCAAACGGTCAGAAAAGGATACATGAGGGTGATGAGAGGGCCTGACGTTACACAGGTGGGGGTGGTGCTTACAGCAAACAACCGTGCAGAAGTTTGGCATTGGCCAGAGAACAAAAGATTGGCAAAATTTGCCCACTGGCGCCCTGTGCTCTTCACAGATGAAAGCAGGTTACACACTGAGGCACGTGACAGACGTGACAGAGCTGGAGACGCAGTTAGTGGAGACGTTCTGCTGCTGCAACATCCTCCAACCATGACGGGTTTGGCGGTGTTAGCATGGTGTGGGGTGGCATTTCTTTGGGGGGCCGCACAGCCTCCATGTGCCCGCCAGAGTAGCCTTGACTGCCATTAGGTACCGAGATGAGTTCCTCAGACCCTTGTGAGACCATATGACTGGTGCGGTTGGCCTGGGTTCTCCTAATGCAAGACAAGCTATACCTATGTGGCTGGAGTGTGTCCAGCAGTTCCTGCCAAGAGGAAAGGCATTGACGCTATGGACTGGCCCTCCCTTTCCCAGACCTGAATCCAATTGAGCCACATCTGGGACATATGTCTCGCCCTCCATCCACCAACGCCACGGTGCACCACAGATGTCCAGCGAGTTGTCAATAAAGTAATTGAATGAATTGAGAGAGAGCGAGGGAGAGCGAAAGCGAGAGCCGAGAGGCGAGATGCGACGCGAGCGAGCGAGAGAGAAAGATGGGTAGAGAAGAGAGAGAGAGAGAAAGATGTGGTAGGAGAGAGAGAGGAGAGAGGAGAGAGAGAGAGAAGGAGAGAAGAGGAAGAAAGTATGGGTAGGAGCCAGAAAGAGGATGGTTCAGCGAGAGGAGAGAGAGAGAGACGATGGGTAGGAGAGAGAGGCAGAAAGCATTGAGAGAGAGTGAAGAAGAAGAGGAGGAGAGAGAAGCAGGGGAATGTTAGATAGAAGGAGACAATGCCAGGAAGAGAGAGACGGAGAGTAGGAGAGACGACGTGACGTCATCGAGAGCAGGGAGAGAAGAGAGATGGAGAGAGAATGAGAGAGGCTAGATGAGAGAGAGAGAGAGAGAGAGAGCGAGAGATGAATACGGAGATAGCGAGCGACAAGAGAGAGAGAGAGGAGAGAGAGAGAGAGGAGAGAGCAGGAGAAGACGAAGAGTGAGAGAGAGAAGAGTGCGACGAGAAGCATGAGAGAAAGAGATGGGTAGGAGAGAGAGGAGAGGAGAGAGATGGTTAGGAGAGAGAGAGAGATGGGTAGGAGAGTGAGAGAGAGAAGCGGAGCGGAGAAGAGCGGAGAAGAGAGAGATGGTAGAGAGAGAGATGGAGGAGAAGAGACTGGATAGGTGGAGGAGAGAGAGAGAGAGACAAGAGAGAGAGAGGAAAGATGGGTAGGAGATGAGAGACGAGAGAGAGGAGAGAGGTAGAGAGAGAGCAAGATGGGTAGGAGAGAGAGAGAGAGAGAGAGAAAAGATGGGTAGGAGAGAGAGAGAAGAGAGAGAGAGAAAGATGTGGTAGAGAGACGAGAGAGAGAGAGAGTAAGAGAGAGAAGATGAGGTACGAGAGAGAGAGTTAGGGAGATGAGAGAGCCAGAGAGAGAGGTAGGAGAGACGGAGAGAGAGAGCGAAAGAGGAGAAAGGGGGAGAGAAAGATGGGTGGAGAGAAAATGGTAAGAAGATGAAGAGAAAGATGGCGTAGGAGAGAGAGAAAGAGAGGAGAGAGACGGATGAGAGAGAGAGATGGTTAGGATGAGAGAGTGAAGATGGGTGGAGAGCGGAGAGAGAGATGGGTTAGGAGATGGCGAGAGAGAGAGAGAGGAGAGCGAGAGAGAGAGAGCGGAGAGAGCGAGAGAGCGGGGAGAGAGAGAGAAGAGTAGGGTCACAGAGAGAGCAAGATGGGATGGAAAGAGCGAGAAGAGGAGAAGAGGTAGTAAGAGAGAGAAGAGAGAGAGAGAGATGAGGTAAGGAGAGAGAGCGAGAGATGGGTAGGAGAGGAGAGAGAGAGCGAGAGAACGATTGGATGAGAGAGAGAGCGAGAGAAAGAGGTGGTAGGAGAGAGAGAGAGAGAAAGCATGGGTAGGAGAGAGAGACAAAGAAAAGAGAGAGAGATGGGTAGGAGAGAGGAGAGAGGGTGAGAAGAGGAGAGAGGAGAGAGAGGGAGAGAGAGATTAGGGTAGGAGGATGAGCGAGAGAGAGAGAGAGAGGAGCAGGAGAGAGAGGAGAGCTAGCAACGGCGAGGCGAAGAGACGAGCTGAGTGAGAGCGAGAGAGAGGAGCGAAGAGAGCGAGAAAAGATGGTTAGAGAGAGAGAGAAGTATGGGTTGGAGAGAAGAGAGAGATCGCGGAGGAGAGAGAGAGAGAGACGGGTAGGAGAGAGGAGAGAGACGGGTAGTAAGAGACATAGAGATGAGACGGGTAGGAGAGAAAGAGAGAAGAGCGAGCGGACGAGCACGAAAAAGTATGGGTAAGGAGAGAGAGAAAATATGGTTAGAAGAGAGAGAGCGAGGAGGATAGAGAGGAAGAGGGTCGAAGAGAGAGCGAGCGACGAGAGGCAGAGCGAGAGAGAGAGCTAGAGAGCGAGAGGAAGAGCAAAGAGTAGGACAGAGAGAGAAGAGATGGTTAGGAGAGTAGAGAGAAAGAGCGATGGGAGAGCGATGAGAGAGCGAAGAAAGAGTGAGAGAGAGAAAGAGAGAAGATGGGTAGGAGAGAGAGAGAGATGGTAGGAGAGGAGAGAGAGCATGGTAGGAGTGAGAGAGAGAAAAGATGGGTAAGGAGAGAAGTAGAGTAGAGCAGAGAGAGAGCGAGAGAGAGAGAGTGGGTAGGAGAGTAGAATGTGGTTACGGAGAAGAAAGAAGAAGGGTAGAGAGAGAGAGGAGAGATGAGACGAGATAAGAGAGAATGACGAGGACGAGTAGAGAGAGAATGAGAGAGAGAGAAGAGATGAGAGTAGAGAGAGAAATTGTGGAGGTAGGAGAGAGAGAGAGAGAGAGACGTAGAGAGAGAGAGAGAGAGAGAGAGAGATGGGTAGGAGAGAGCGAGAGGACGAGAGCGAGAGACAGAGAGCGAGAGAAAGATGGTGAGAGAAAGTGGGTGAGAGAAAGATTGGTAGGAGAGAGGAGATAGGAGAGATGGGTAGGACGGAGCGAGAGAGGAGAGATTAGATGGTTCGGAGAGAGAGAGAGAGAGAGAGAGAGCAGAGAGAGAGAGCGAGAGAGAGAGCCAGAGAGAGAGAGAAAGATGGGTAGGAGAGAGAAGAGAGAGAGAGAGATGTTGGAGAGTGAGAGAGAGAGCGAGAGAGGAGAGAGAGCGAGAGAAAGAGTAGAGAGAGAAGAGAAAGATGGAGTAGGAGAGAGAGAGAGAGAGAGCGAGATGGTAGAGAGAGAGAGAGAGTACAGAGACGGAGAGAGAGAGAAAAGATGGTAGGAGAGAGAGATGAGAGAGAGCGGCGAGATAAAGATGGGTAGGAGAGAGAGAGAGAGAGAGAAAGATGGGTAGGAGAGAGAGAGAGAGAGAGAAAGATGGGTAGGAGCGAGAGAGAGAGAAAGATGGTAGGAGAGAGAGAGAGAGAGAGGAGGGAGCGAGAGAGAGAGAGAGAGGATGGTAGGAGCTACTGACGGAGGCGAGAGAGAGAGCGAAGAGAGAGAGAGAGCGAGAGAAAGATGCGTGAGAGAAAGAGGGTAGGAGAGAGAGAGAGAGAGAAGAGAGCGAGAGAGAGAGAGCGAGAGAGAGTGAGAAAGAGAAGAGAGATGGGGTAGGGAGAGCGAGATGAGAGAGATGTAGGGCGAGCGAGAGGAGAGCATGGGTAGGAGAGAGAATGAGAGCGAGAGAAAGATGATGAGAGAGAGAGAGCGAGAGAAAGATGGGTAGGAGAGAGAGAGAGAGAGAGAAAGATGGGTAGGAGAGAGAGAGAGAAAGAGAGAGAGATGGGTAGGAGAGAGAGAGAGAGAGATGGGTAGGAGAGAGAGATGGGTAGGAGAGAGCGAGAGAGAGAGAGAGAGAGAGAGAGCGAGAGAGAGCGAGAGCGAGAGCGAGAGAGAGAGCGAGAGAGAGAGCGAGAGAAAGACGGGTAGGAGAGAGAGAGAGAGAGACGGGTAGGAGAGAGAGAGAGAGAGACGGGTAGGAGAGAGAGAGAGAGAGACGGGTAGGAGAGAGAGAGAGAGACGGGTAGGAGAGAGAGAGAGAGAGAGAGGGGGAGGAGAGAGAGAGAGAGAGAGACGGGTTAGGAGAGAGATGAGAGAGAGACGGGTAGGAGAGAGAGAAGAGAGACGGGTAGGGAGAGAGAGAGAGAGACGGGTAGGAGATGAGAGAGAGAAGAAGTGGTAGGAGAGAGAGCGAGAGATGAGAGACGGGATAGGAGAGAAAAGAGAGAGGCGAGCGAAGAGAGAGTGATGGAGAGAGAGCTCGAGAGAGTGAGAGAGAGATGCGCGACGAGAGTGAGAGAGAGAGACGAAATTGAGAAAGCATGGTAGAGAGAGAGAGATGGTAGGAAGAGGAGCGAGATAGAGAGCGACGAGAAAGATGGGAGGAGGAGAGGAGAGACATAGAGAAAGAGGGCAGGAGAGAGAGATGAGAGAGATGGGTAGGAAGAGAGCGAGAGAGAGCAGAGAGAGAGAGAGAGAGCGACGCGACGCGAGCGGTGGTGGGAGCGAGCGAGAGAGAGAGCGCGAGCGAGAGAGCGAGCAAGCGACGGGAAAAAGAAGCGAGAGAGCGAGAGGGAAAGATGGGTAGGAGAGAGAGAGAGAGATGGCGGAGGACGAGAGAGAGAGAGAGATGGCGTAGGAGAGAGAGAAGAGAGAGATGGGGTAGGAGAGAGAGAGCGAGACAGATGGGTAGGAGAGAGAGAGAGAGATGGGTAGGAGAGAGGAGAGAGAGACGGGTAGAGAGAGGCGAGAGAGAACGGGTAGGAGATGAGAGAGAGAGAGAGAGACGGGTAGGAGAGAGAGAGAGAGAGACGGGTAGGAGAGAGAGAGAGAGACGGGTGGTAGGAGAGAATAGAGAAGAGACGGGTAGGAAGAGAGATGAGAGAGAGACGGGTCAGGAGGAGAGAGAGGAGAGCGATGAGAGAGTGAGAGAGAGAGCGCGAGAGAGTAGGAGAGACGGAGAGCGAGAGAGTAGGAGAGACGAGCGCGAGAGAGTAGGAGAGAGAGGCGAGAGAGTAGGAGGAGAGGGCGAGAGAGTGAGAGAGAGAGCGAGAGAGATGGGTTAGGAAGAGCAGAGAGACGAGAAAGATGGGTAGGAGAGAGATGAGAGATGGGTAGGAGAGAGAGAAAGATGGGTAGGCAGAGAGAGAAAAAGAGAGACGGGGGTAGGAGAGAGAGAGAGAAGAACGACTTGAGGAGTGAGAGACAGAGAGCCTGAGAGAGTGGAGAGCAGAGCGCCGAGAGAAAGTGGGATGAGAGAGAGAGAGGAGAGATGAGAGAGAGAGAGAGGTCGGAGCGAGAGAGAGAAGGAGAAGAGAGAGGAAGAGAGCGAGAGAAAGATGGGTAGGACGAGAGAGAGAGAGAGAGATGGGTAGGAGAGAGAGAGATGGGTTAGGAGAGAGAGAGTATGGTAGGAGAGAGAGAGAATGGGTAGGAGAGAGAGAGAGACGGGTAGGAGAGAGAGAGAGATGGGTAGGAAGAGAGAGAGGAGGTGCAGGAGAGAGAGAGAGACGGGTAGTAGGAGAGAGAGAGAGACGGGTTAGGAGCGAGAGAGCGAGAGAGAGGACACGGTTTAGGAGAGAGAGAGCAAGCGAGCGAGAGACGAGTGATGGAGAGAGAGCGAGATGAGAGTGAGAGAAGAGAGCAAGAGAGAGTGAGGAGACTGCTGAGAGCGCGATGAGAGTGACTGAGAGCGATAGAGGAGATGGGGTCGGAGGAGAGCAGAGATGGGTAGGATGAGAGCGAGAAGAGAGAGCGGAGAGGAGATGGAGAGCGAGGAGAAAGATGGGTAGGAGAAGAGAGAAGGAGAGTAAAGGATGGGTAGGAGAGAAGAGAGGAAGATGGGAGGATGCGAGAGAAAGAGAGGAGAGAGAGAGCGAGAGAAAGATGGTGTGGAGAGAGAGAGAGAAAGATGGGCAGGAGAGAGAGGAGATGGGAAGAGGAGGAGCGAGAGAGAGAGGAGAGAGAGCGAGAGAGAGAGAGAGCTGAGACAGATTCGAGAAGCGAGCAAGCGAGAGAGAGCGAAGGAGAGCGAGAGAAAAGATGGGTAGGAAGAGAGAGATATGGGTAGGAGAGAGAGAGAGATGGGAGGAGAGAGAGAGAGAGAGATGGGTAGGAGAGAAGAGAGATAGAGATGGGTAGGATGAGAGAGAGAGAGATGGGTAGGAGGAGAGAGAGAGAGATGGGTTAGCAGAGAGAGAGAGAGATGGGTAGCAGAGAGAGAGATGGGTAGGACGAGAGAGGAGCCGGGTAGGAGAGATAGGAGAGAGACGGGTAGGAGAGATAGAGAGAGACGGGTAGGAGAGAGGAGAAGAGAGAGAAGATGGAGCGCTGAGGAGAGTGAGATAGAGGAGAGAAAGATGGGTAGGACGAGAGAGAGCGATGCGGGAGGAGAGAGAGAAAGATGGGTAGGAGAGAGAGAAAGAGAGACGGGTAATGAGAGATAGTGAGAGAGAGCGCGAGAGAGTGAGAAGAGAGCGAAGAGAAAGATGTAGGAGAGAGAGAGAGAGAGAGAGATGGGTAGGTAGGAGAGTTGAGAGAGAGCAGCGAGATGAGTGAGAAGAGAGCGAGAGAAAAGATGTAGGAGAGAGAGAGAGGAGAGAAGATGGGTAGACGGAGAGAGAGAAGGACGGGTAGGAGAGAGAGAGAGACGGGTAGGAGAGAGAGAGAGACGGGTAGGAGAGAGAGAGAGACGGGTAGGAGAGAGAGAGAGAGAGACGGGTAGGAGAGAGAGAGAGAGAGACGGGTAGGAGAGAGAGAGAGAGCGAGCGAGCGAGAGAGAGTGAGAGAGAGAGCGAGAGAGAGTGAGAGAGAGAGTGAGAGAGAGAGTGAGAGAGAGAGAGAGCGCGAGAGAGTGAGAGAGCGAGAGAAAGACGGGTAGGAGAGAGAGAGATGGGTAGGAGAGACGCGAGACGAGAGGAGCGAGAGAGAGAGCGAGAGAAAGTGATGGCGTGAGAGAGAGAGAGAGAAAGAGGGCAGAGAGAGAGAGAGAGAGATGGTAGAGAGAGCGAGAGAGAGAGAGAGCGAGCCGCCCGCGCTGAGCTGAGAGATGCGAGCGGAGAGAGAGCGAGAGAGAGCGATTGGATGATCCTCGAGCAAGCTGAGAGGAGAGAGCGAGAGAGCGAGAGAGCGAGAGAAAGAAGGGTAGAGAGAGAGAGAGAGATGGGTAGGAGAGAGAGAGAGAGAGAGAGATGGGTAGGAAGAGAGAGAGAGAGATGGGTAGGAGAGAGAGAGAGAGATGGGTAGGAGAGAGATGGGTAGGAGAGAGATGGGTAGGAGAGAGAGAAGAGATGGGTAGGACGAGAGAGAGAGGGTAGGAGAGAGAGAGATGGGTGGAGAGATAGAGGAGAGACGGGTAGGAGAGATAGAGAGAGACGGTAGGAATCCGTGAGAGGAGAGGAGAGATGAGGATTCGGGGTCCGAGAGGTCCAACGAGTGGCTGCCGCGGTCTCGCGCTTGATGAGGAGGTGGGACTCTGTTTGAGAGAGAGAGACGGGTAGGAGAGAGAGAGAGATGAGAGAGAGAGCGCGGAGAAGAGAGAGAGAGAGTGGAGCGAGAGAAAGAGGGTGGTAGGAGAGAGAGAGAGAGAGAGAGAAAAGTGGGTATGAGAGAAGATGGAGGGTGAGATGGTTTTGACGTGTGTTAGGAGACGAGAGAGGACGGGTAGGAGAGAGAGAGAGGGTAGGAGAGATAGAGATGGTAGGAGAGTAGAGAGAGACGGTTAGGAGAGAGAGAGAGAGAGAGATGCGAGAGAGAGGAGGCGAGAGAGTAGGATGAGAGAGCGCGAGGATGATGTCTCGTCACAGCGAGAGAAAGGATGGTAGGAGAGAGAGAGAGAGAGAGAGAAAGCTGGGTAGGAAAGAGAGAGAGATGGGTAGAGAGAGAGGAAAGATGGGTAGGAGAGAGAGAAAGAGAGAGACGGGTAGGAGAGACGAGAGCGGAGAAGAGCCGCGAGAGAGTGAGAGAGAGCGCGAGAGAGTGAGAGAGAGAGCGCGAGAGAGTGAGAGGATGGACGAGCGCAGAGAGATGAGAGGAGAGAGCGCTGAAGAGAGTGAGATGAGAGAGCGCGACTGTCTCTCCTACCCATCTCTCTCTCTCTCTCTCTCTCTCTCTCTCTCTCTCTCTCCTACCCATCTTTCTCTCTCTCTCTCTCCTACCCATCTTTCTCTCTCTCTCTCTCTCTCCTACCCATCTTTCTCTCTCTCTCTCTCTCTCCTACCCATCTTTATCTCTCTCGCTCTCTCTCTCTCTCTCTCTCCTACCCATCTTTCTCTCTCTCTCTCTCTCTGTCTCTCTCTCTCTCTCCTACCATCTCTCTCTCTCTCTCTCTCTCTCCTACCCATCTTTCTCTTTCTCTCTCTC